>NW_028170620.1:0-31005 GCF_963971535.1 Notolepis coatsorum | reverse complement strand
CCAATCAGAACTTGAATGTGCCAATACACTTCCTGGTAGCTCCAGCAAAGAAAATGTCAACAAGGCAGACGCCTATGGGCGCCACCATCTTGCCTATTTACTCAATGCAGCAATTCTTTTTCAGCAAAGCCTAATAAAAGTGCAATAAACAAAACGGATACATTCACTGTGTGTTCTGCCTGTCATTTGTTGATGAAACAAAACTAACATCAACACAAGTGACCACCAAGAGCGGATAGTTTAGTCTAAAAAAAGATCGGTAGCATTGTTAGCTGCATGCTAACGTCAATGGAGTATGCCATTATAACAGTATAGCATTGTGGCTAGAAGCTAACGTTAGCTCACGCTATTTAGCCAGCACCAAACTGATGATATCGAGAGCTATCAGTAGTTAGATAACATTAGAGACAACGCTGTGTGTATTAAACATAGGTGAATAGATGACTGGGCCATTTTGTTTAATGCTTGTTAAGTTGAAAGAGGAGCTTTGAGCTAACAGGATCTGATAGCTCACGTTAGCAAGCTGCTCATGCAATCGGTAATGCTAGCAGAATGAATGGATGTAAACTTTATTTAACATATTGCATATGGGTACAATACAATACGGCTCAATACAAACAATTGTTAAGGGAATGCAGACTGTTGTAGCTTGGACTGGGATCCTTATCAATAACTTGACAACACATGGTAGCTGCAGCTATTTGGGACAGCTCTGCCTCTGTCCCAAACACACACACACACACACTCTGTTGTCACCGGAAGGGCACGCAGATGGTATCTACTGCGCATGGGCGTTTTCGCAACAACGGCTCATGCAGACTACACGCTGTTGTCGGTGCGTTTTTTAGCGGTTCTCCAAAACGCAAACACAATTTAGCGTTTCAGCCGTATCCACAAAAAAACGCCAAAAAACGCATTTCTGTGTAATAGGGACACAGAAATGCGGCGCGCGGACTGTTGGAGGATACTGTGGTCGCAGCCTGTAGCCTGTAGGCCTTGTGTATGTATGTATGTATGTGACAAATAAACCTCTTGAATCCTGTCATATATTCAATCAGTTTCAGTAACTACAGAACACATAATACTAGACAACGACTTGAGGTCCGGCCGTCTGGACGGTCTGGGCTTCCACAGCACATTCCATGATAAAAAAAAAGTATCCATTTAGTTAGATAGATGATATATCATCATCCAACACTGTCTACAGTATCCTATCCTGTGTTCTGATACGACCGCAGGCGCCGGCACGGTCACCGGGCGTTGTAATACTAATAATAGTCCCTACCGGAGCAGCACCAAGCAGGTGTAATTGTAACGGCGTCGCCTGTAGATGATCCCGCGGCCCGCCTCCTGCTGCTCTGTCAGCTTCACTGTCTTCGTGAAACCAAAATTGGTTAGGCTTACTTGTTTTCGTTTAGACATTATGCATTCCTGAGTGACCTTATTTACTGGCTGTCAAAACGATCACTGTGTCAACAAGTCACAGCCACAGGTTACAAAGTGGGTCAAGTTTGATTTGTGCCATGCGTGCGTGCAGGCTGCAGCGCCGCCGCGCTCCGAATGGTAATTGCAAGAATAGCATGCATGTTGCCATATTACGTGTGAATTAGTGAGCAAATCATTAATCATACATCCAAAATAGCATACGTTTATTATTATACACGATGATGATACAGAAAATTACAGAAAAATTAGAAATGCATGGCAAAAGTAGCATTTATTTTCAGTAATTTAGAGACCCCCAGGGGAGCTTTAGAGACCCCCAGGGGAGCTGATGTCTGATCTAGGGGAACTATAGCGGACCCAGCTCCCCCCGTGGATCGCACCCTGGTTCTAACACGCAACAACTTTCATCTTCAGTCCATCTGCCGAACGTCCTCTTCGTCTTGGCATAACCTAATCATACTTGGTATTGATAACAAGCTTATGGCACACGGTGTTATTTCTTCTGCTCCATGCTGCTTTTCAAAAGACATCCACTCGCTCCTCTGGATAGCGCTGAATAGACCCTGTACCTGGCTGTAGCCCCTTCCCTCGTGGATCCGGTCTTCTTCACATCTCTCTACCGACTACCAGACCGACGCCAACCAGCTCGGCTCCCCCTAGTGTTAGTCCTCCAACGATGCTTTGCACAAAAGAAAAACCCAGAGCCGCAGAGCCCGGAACACTATTCTACAAACGTGTCTATCTGCAGAGCAGCAGAGCCCGGAACACTATTCTACAAACGTCTAATGTGAAATATATAAGCATGTAAGCAAAACTAGATTTTAGGTCTGTGATGAAAAAGGGCCTTGCGGGAAGGGGGGCCTAAAAAAAAATAATAATAATAATAATAATAATAATAATATTTCTTTTTTTTACTCTGAACTTCCTTAACTGTCTCAGGTGGTAGAGGCGCTGCTTCGCCTTTTTTACGACTGAGTCTATGTGTGTTGTCCATGTCAGGTCCTCTGAGATGTGGACCCCCAGGTACTTGAAGCTGCTCACCCTGTCCACTGTAGCCCCGTTTATCCTCAGTGGTGTGTGTGTCTCCTGCTGTCTCCTCCTAAAATCCACGATCAGCTCCTTGGTTTTACCAATGTTCAGGAGCAGGCTGTTGTCCTGGCACCAGCGTTCCACTACCTCAACCTCCTCCCGGTAAGCCTTCTCGTCATTGTCCGAGATCAGCCCCACCACCACTGTGTCATCCGCAAACTTCACTATGGAGTTGGAGCTGAACTTGGCCACACAGTCGTGTGTGTATAGTGAGTACAGCAGGGGGCTCAGAACACAGCCCTGGGGGGACCCGATGCTCAGGGTGATGGGGTAATGTCAGGTGAAAATAATTCCCTCTAAGCACAATTTGAATTGTATTAAAATAGTTACATTTGTTTCATTGTTGCTTCACCAAGCAGGTCTAATAATGACAACGATGTGTGTTCTATTATGATATGTGTGTAGTGTTCTGATAACGACTATTGGTGAAGCGATGTCGAGATTCATTTGGTTTGGCAGCGGGAGCTAGATTTGCGAGAAGCATGCAACTGCAGAGCCGCAGAGCTGACAGTTGTGCGCGCACAGTGCAATACTCCAATTCAGCCATTGGCAATTCAGCTGTTGGGTGGGTGGCGCTGCTGAGCGGTCCCCAGACCGGACCTGAGAGCGCCGCTGGCTCTGCGGCTCTGCAGTTGCATACTATTGGTATGTTCTTCGTTGGGACTGGGAGGCGGAGATATAATAGTCATCACGCAATGTTTATATTTCACGATAATGTTGCTGTCTCTCTATTGTTATTCGCTTGATATAATTAATACAAATGTCCAATATAACGGAATTCGTTAGCTCATAAAAATGTGATTATAACACACTGCTGTATTTAATGTCGGGCCGACTGCCCAGAGACACCTATTTGATTTAAAGTCAGCAGCAGCACGGAGTCTCTGGACTTATTTGATTTGGAATATAATGACTGTATACGCAAAAGTATCCTAGTTTTAAGTTAAAATATTATAAATCTACATGCCTTGAGGATGTCATTCTTTATATAGCCTGCCTATCAATTGTTTTTAAGCTCAATAAACTCTGACCGGAATTGATCCCATTTGTCCGGTAGATTGAAATCTTGCAGGACACGGAGACCGGCAACAATTTTTTCTAACGGAAACCCTGATCCAGGCGCTCAGAGCGGAGCTCAGACCCAGCTCGATCAGCTTGTCCACCAGTCTGGTGGGGACTATGGTGTTGAACGCTGAGCTGTAGTCAATGAACAACAGTCTCACATAGCCCCCCTTCTGGCGGTCCAGATGAGAGAGGGTGCTGTGCAGTACTTGGGAGACCGCATCATCAGTGGACCTGTTTGGCCTGTATGCAAATTGCATAGGGTCCATATCACTGGGGAGGGAGGCACAAATTAAACCTTATAAGAACATGGCTAAGTTTAAACAAGAAGAAGAAACCTAGAACAGGAACCATAGAAAGAGAAGGGGGGGGGGGGGTTATACCAACTACATGTGTACTGCATGATACACGTGTGCAGTACGTCCACCAGGCCGCAGACGTGTGTGGCTAGCAGAACGTAGCTGGAAGGCTGATAGTCTTCGGTCGTGATGAAAAGTCTCGCAGGGAACTGAAGAGACGGCTTGAGTCCTTGCTTGTAGAGGGGGCCCATGACGTCTTTGTAGCGGGAATGCTGCTCCACGACTTCAGGACAGTAGTCTTCAAAGATTAGGACTGGTTTCCCTCTGTATTTCAGCGTGCCTTCCGTGCCTCCTGGATAATCCTCTCTTTTATTCGATAGTGATGTAGGCGAGCAATAACCGCTCTAGGCCTGGAACCGGGTGCTGGTTCGGCAGTAAGGGCCCTGTGACACCGGTCCAGTTCGGGTGGCGTAGGGAGGATCTCCTTCCCCAGAATTTCAACCAGTACCTCTGCAAAAAAGTCACTAGGCCGGTCGCTATGAACGGACTCATCCAGTCCTAATATGCGAATATTAGACCGGAGGCTGCGGGACTCGACGTTGGTTAGCTTAGACTTTAGCTTATCATTGCTTTCTTCTAGCGCCGTACACCTAGCCTCTAGCTCGTCCACCCTGCCAGTCCAAGTATTCAAGCCGTCTTCCATGGAGGTCAGACGCTCGGCATGGTCATTAACCGACGTCCATAGACTGTCGCGTTTGGCTTCGAGCGAGGCTGCGGACGCTCTGATTTCGTTTGTTAAGGATTGCCTGAGCTCTTCAATTAGCCCAGCAATGGCGTTTATATCAGCGGGAGCGTCGTCCTTCTTGGATTCATTTCTCAGTTGTCTCGTCGCCATTATGGTTCTTGCAGCCAAAATAAATAGGTAGAAACATAAAGGGACAGGATCAGATACCTAGGAGTGAATATTACAAGAGGGGTGAAGGGACTATATGATGCAAACTATACACAGATTAATCAGAAAATCAAAAGAGACCTAGAAAGATGGACAGTAATGCCTCTAGACTTTAGCTCAAGGATCGAAATTATAAAGATGAATATATTACCAAGGTTACTATACCTATTTCAGGCTCTACCTATATTAATACCACAAAGCCAGTTCAGGGAATGGAATAAACGGATATCAAGATTCATATGGGGGGGGGGGGGGGGGAAGGCCAAGGATCAGATATGTGACTCTACAATTACCAAAGGAGAAAGGAGGAATGGCAATACCTAGTTTAGAAGATTACTACTACGCAGCACAGCTGATAATAGTAGCATGTTGGTGCAACGAGAATTATGAAGCCAAATGGACATAGACATAGAAACAAAAAATGAGGGACTCAAAGTGCAGGCACTAATAGGAGACAGGGAGCTATACAGAAGAAAGGAACAACTAATAGACCCAATTACCAAATTCACTATAAATATATGGAACAAGATAGTAAAGAAATACAAGCTAGAAAAAGAAACCAAGATACTGAGATGGATAACGCACGACAACAAATTTAAACCAGGGATAGAAGATCATGGGTTCAAAAGATGGGAGAGGGGGGGCATAACAGCAATATGTACAATGATAGAAGGAGGGGAGATCCAGACTCTACAAAAATTGAAAGAAAGATTCGGACTAGAGAATAGAGACCACTTTAGATATTTACAGATTAGGGACTACTACAACAAGGAAATAAAACTAGACAAAGACAAAGATCAGAATGGGATAATTAGGATAATGGTAAAAGCATACGAAGGAAGGAAGGGGGGGGATATCAGCACTATATCAGGCAATAATGGACAGCAAGGACATCACAACCAAATATATAAAGGAAAAGTGGGAGAAGGAATTAGAAACGGAGATAACAGAAGAAGAATGGTATAACATAAGATACAACACACAACCACAGGGTCAAGGATATGGAGGGAGTTTGGGTGGAAAAACATAATTCGATTTTTTATAACACCAGAAATACAGGGCAACTATACACCAACACAGAAACCATGCTGGAGAAAATGTGGACAGGAAATAGCAAACCACACACACATATTCTGGGGATGTCAAATAATAAAGAACTATTGGGAAGAGATAGGAGGGATAATAAATGAAATAGTAGGATATGAAATACCCCAGACAGGCCAAGTATTGTATTTAAGGAACTTAACACAGAAAGGAATTCAGGGGAAAGACATATACTTGATTAAGATATTACTAGTAGCAGCCAAGAAAGCATTGACGAAAATGTGGTATAGAGTAGAAGCACCGACGAGGGAACAATGGACAGAGATAGTGGGTGGGATACAGGAAATGGAGAGAATCACACATAAGCTGAGGCTACAAGACGAGAAGTTTGAGTCAAAATGGGAAGAGTATAGGAAGAAAATAAATGACATCACAGGAGAGTGAAAAGGAGACAAGAAGAGAAATCGAAATGAAAATAAATTATGAAGGTACCACAGAACCCATGTCACTTTAAATTATTATTTTTTTTATCTCTTTTCTTTGTTTTTGTTTTTTGTTTTGTTTTCCCTTTTCCCTTTGGTGAATTTATTTTAGGTCAACTCTTCATTCGATTTTGATATTATTTTCTACTATCAGCTATATCTTTTAGTTCTTATCTGTCGAATTGTATTGTACTGTCGTTTATAATTTTGACCGCCAATTGTATTGTTGTATGTGGATGTTTGTTTGTAAATCAAGAAACTGAAAATAAAAATGTAAGTATAAAAAAAAGAAACATAAAGGGGGTATATACAAAAAGGTTTAACAGAGTTGAAAATATAAAAATTGGCTTTTAGGATAAAATATAAAAATACGGGAGTCACATGTGGCAATGAGCGACTACTCCATCCTCGACCCGGAACCGGAACCCCATAAACACACGTTTTGTTAAACAAAAACATTCCCCCCTAGGAGGGAGCTTTTGTGCTATTAACCAAAACATTTTGGGGGGGGAAGGGAGAGTAGGGTATATAGTGTAATGTGTCCTACCTGAGCCACGGGCGCAGGATGAAAGGCCGCGACAAAGGCTGGTCCACCTTGTTGACGAGGCCCTTGCTGGCGGGGCCAGAAGTGGCGACGACTGGAGCTCGCTCCGGCGTTTCGCCCACATCCTGTGGCCGGCCATGGTGCAGGTTGACGACATCTTCTGCCAGAGATTACGCCGAATTAGAGTGTTGTGCTAACGCCAACGGTTAGCACAAGCTAACGGTTGACTCCAGGCTGACGGTTAGCACCAAGCTAACGGCTAGCCTTCCCTAGGCCCACCGTCGGTTCCGACCAACGGCTAGCTACCGGCTAACAGCTAGCTCTTAACCGCCCATCGTTTAGCTACCGGCTAACGCAGCAGCAAGCTAAAGACTAGCTCTCACGGGCCTACTGTTAGCTGGGGAGTAGCGATGCAGGCCTGGTCACTCAAAATAGCCGACTGCTTCCTCTTTAGCCCAAAGAAAAAAGGACAGACAACGCAAGCCTCCCTCACAGGGCGTTGCTTGTCAGAGATACAGTGGCGTCAACAGCAAAGCATCGATTATGCAGGCCGCTGTTGTCCTGAGCTCGGGGATAATTTTCTAACAAAAACACAGAGCTCGCAACCTTCACGCCGGGAGGCCTCCCACTTTCAACAAGCAGGATCAACATCCGGCGCGGCGGCACAGGGCTTCCTCCTTCAGAGACCCAGGACTTGAACCCTAGACTCGGAATCGGGGCTCCCAGGAAAACAAAGCCACGAACTCTCCGAGGAGGAGCACTGTGCTGTCGTGGGGCGCCAAACAAGAATCCCCCTCCACACCGCTATGGAGAGGATTCTCGCTCGGAACCGGCTGTTCTGCGGGGACGCAAGCTGCACAGCTCCCCCGCACAACTGACACACCTGAGGCTTGCGTCGCAAAGGCACCACCCGCCCAGAGAGACCGTCGGCTCTCTCAGCCGACTGCCTCTCACGGCATATTATCCAGCTGCCAGCCGGAGCACAATGCCCGCGGGGGAACTGCCCAGCGACACGCGCCCCAACTGCGAAGCGCCGATGGAGGTCAGAATAATCTTCTAGACTCTCCGGTGGTGAAGACATTATCGCTTTATTTTCTCGAAATTTTGTGAGAGAGAAAAAACAAAGATACAATGTCAACGCAGCTCCTTTACTAACCGACTACTTTTAGCACTAAACTAAAGCGGTGCTATACACGGAACTTCACGGTGGTGAAAGTAGGGAAGGAGCTGATTGTGTTGCCACGACCCCGCTTATATAGGAGCGGATGTGGGTGTGGTCAGGCAGAGGTGAGTAGGTGCATACATGTGGAGAACGTTTTTTCATTGATAGTATGATTAAAGGGATAGTTCCAATAGAGCAGAGCGTAAAGCTATACGATTTATAACTGTATATTGTATAGTATATTGTATAGTAGTGTATATAGGACTCATTACCTTTCATTAGCATTGTATAGTATTTTTATCTTAGTACCTTTTATCATGTCTATCTATTATCTATGGGCATGACCACCTTCATTTCACTACATGTATCGTGTATGTATGTGACTAATAAATCTCTTGAATCTTGAATCCTACCCTCGAGATAGTGAAAGGGTTAACCTTCTGTAGTGTGATAGTGAAAGCATTAACGTAAGGTTATGTATATAACCCAGTTCTGTTAGTTATGGTGCGCTCAGCACCTAGTTGCACTGTACTTCACTTCGTGCATAAACACTGAATAAAAAATTCCACCATGTACCTTTACATCCCAACATTCGTCTGACCACACCCCCTTCCGCTTACCTTCATAAGCAGATGTGTGGTCACCTACTCGCCTCCTTCCCAAACTTTCACCACAAGGCGAGATCAAGGGCAGCAGCGGCGTCCTAGGTGCTGAGCGCATCATTAACTAACAGAACTGGGTTATATACATAACCTTACGTTCTGTATCGTTATGGCTTGCTCAGCACCTAGTTGCACAACAGGGGCTGAGCGGAGCCATAGCCCGACAAATGTACCCCGCTGAGGCCCCCCACAACCATCAGACCGGGGAGGACCGAGCCCCCCGACCCTCCCTAATGGAGGTTACCCCCCCTATTGGAGGTTCACGGGAGGGAGACGGATCCGACCGTGTGAAGAGGCACTCAAGCAACTCAACGCACAGGGTGAGCAGACCGTGGCTTGACCCCACGACTACACACACGCACAACCCGCATGCCACCCGGGAACGAACGGAAGGAACAACCTCGTTACTGCCCCCGAAATCACGGGGTCAAGAGCAAACCCAACCCTGTGGCAAGGCCGTAGCAGCGGAGCGCGAAGGAAGACCCAGACCCACTGAAGGGACTGGCTCCCCTGGAAAAAGGGGGCTCGGAGAGGTCAATGACGCCAGGCATCAAGACCCCACCAGGTGGTCACTTAGTGACACCGCCCCCCACATCGCCAGCGTATTCGGACAAGGCCCCTCCAAGAGCGGGCCCTTTCCCCCCAATAGCACACCGCCTGGCACACTGACCCTGCAGAACAGGCAGTCAGCATGGCCGTAAGCACTCAAAAGGTTAACCAACGGAAGCAGGCAGCGCACCGGGGAAACCAGGCAACAGGCTATAACCTGAGCCTGGAGCACTGCGGACGAGACAGGCGCCAAAGGAGTCAGCTGAAAACAGCCCCCCCTGGCGGAAGGGGCGTATTCTGGCGTTGTTGATCACCATGACAAAGCCTCCATTAAAAAAAACCCACCCAGAGGGGTCGAGGCAGAGAAGGCTGACATGATTGGCAGACGTCATGAACGTGCAGGGGCACACTCAACCGGGTAACCCGGGAGTTGACTCTGCTCCAACACACCAGGGAATCAACCACCCTTGTGGTACAGACGGTGGTTGTTCCTATAACCCCTCAAGACAAAAAGGGTTATCCCAGGCTTACGGTATCAACGAAACTTTACTTCGGACCGGGCCCGGCGGCACGGGAAGCACAGGATTACCAGAGGAGGTCCAAGACCACCCCAACAGCCCCCTCTTCGCCTCGCGTGAGAGAGGAGCGAAAAGAATGGAGAACCAGCCCTAAGCACACCGCACTTGGTATTCCCAGGCGGTCTCCCAACCAAGTACTAACCAGGACCGAACCTGCTTAGCTACCGAGATCGGACGAGATCGGGCGTGTACAGGTTGGTATGGCCGTAAGCCCTTACGATAGTGCAGAGTACAACATGTACCCAACAAGAGTCTCCATAACGTCTAACCCTGTGACACCCGGACCGACCCGGCATTTTTCCCCCCGAAAAAAGCACAAGTCCCTCAGGGTACCAGAACAGCAGATCTGCATCCCCGGCGGACAACGGGTTAACTGACCTGGACCAGCGTGACCAGACCAGTCCTGTGTCCTAACCACGCCGACATGCCCACTCCAGGAGAGGGGGTAGGTATGCGTGTCGATCTAAAACATGAAAAGAGGGCGCCACCCAGACGGTCCCATTTGGACCGTGCTCAGTGGCCCACCCCAAGGGCGTGAGACCCTTCTACCTATGTTCAGATCTATTCCGTTAACATCCCCCAGATATGAACGAGAATTCATCGAGACAACCTAGTAAACTGGCGCTCGGAAGAGACAAAACTCCATCCCAGTTGCCCTATAAAAACGCTGTTTTACAAGCAACCAAGGCGCACTTAGCCCCTGTGTGATTCTTTAACAGAAACACACAGAGCCAGCACTATGTATGCGTCAAGACCCAAACACATCAATGGATAGTCTAGCAAGACACCAAACATTGTTCCTCCAAGTCGCCTGGGAGAACGACACGGAGCCGTCGTGCTTCATGTACCTTCCTCTTTTTATTCAAAAAAGAAAGAAACACAGACTGACATGAATCCCACGTGACGCAGCTGAGGGTAAAATTGTTTACATTTTTACATCCCACCATCCTCGCCATAGGGAGGAGACAGAAATCCCCAGAGAGACTTCCCACACGAGCTGTATAGATTGAAAAGAATATATTGCAACATTGAGCTATGCAATATTAGGGTTTAGGGCTCTCTGAGGAGGAGGCACTGAACCAATACACACTCAATAATCGAATTGAATCGAATACACACACAATAGAGCAGAACTCCTTTTTGAAGTTCTACTCACCTTGGCAATCTGAGGAGGAGGCTCTGAACTCTGAGGAGGCTCCCTCACAGGGAAGGAGAGTCCGAACTCACAGAAGGCCCGAGGAGGAGCTTCGTGAGGAGGAGCTCTGACAACTCCCTGAAACAGATCCATAACATGGACCTGAACAACTCACGGAAGTCTTACCAACAGAGACGCGCACAGTGACGTACTCCATGGCGGGGGAATTCCTGCGGTGCACACGCCCAATCTTCCATGGCGTGGGACCAGGAAACTCCCCCCCCCCCCCCCCCCTTACCCTGTAACGTGCCGAACAGCAACGTGACAGGAACCTTGAAGGACAGGAGGTTTTAACCCCTGACCAATCAAAAAAAGGGGAGGAAGGATTACCAGTTCACCCCTTTACGACCCCACACCCATGATACGATGTAATGACAAAAAAGAGCATGACACAGTCATAGTCAGCTACATGAAGTGTCTAACAGCTTCACACAGCTCATGTGCTAACCTGCTATCTGATTTTTACTAAGGAAAAAACACAGAATAGAGAGGGCCCCTTTAAGAGCCCCGGTACCAGACTTAGGTCGCTTTCACATAGAGTTTTGGAGGACTCGGTGCGGTTCTGGGGGTGAAGTTGCAACATTGTTGCATTCTTCATTTGGTTCGCCTGCTTTCACACAGGTTTCTGTCAGGCGGACCGAGACCTTCTGAACAATGTCACGCGGTCGAAAAGGGTGCTTGTCTATTGGACAGTGGAAATGTGTGTGTGGCTGCGATCCTGTGTGTGCGCGCGCGCGTGTGTGTGTGTCTGTGTGTGTACTGCGGAGCCCAGATCAGCGGAGCCGAGTTTTGACATGGCATTGATCCATTGTTCTATTGAAGCACATTACCACCATCCTCTCGCTAAACAACTTGTAGACCATGGTGTTTTTATGAGTGCCCACAAGTAGCTGTTTTAATAATATAATAAGCCGCGCGCCTCTGTAATAATAATAAGCCGCGTTTTTTCTTCCTTCTTCCCAAGATGCACAGACATATATAGATAGATAGATAGATAGATAGATAGATAGATAGATAGATAGATAGATAGATAGATAGATAGATAGATAGATTAGATGCAGTGTGCTTGTTTTGCAGTGAGTGGTAATAATAATCACTTCCTATATTTGGTTCGCGTTTGGTCCGCTGAAGCCGAACCGAGACCTACGTTTTCAGGCGGACCAGAGTTCGCCTGCTTGGTCCGCGGACCGAGTTCGACGCGCATTCACACAGACCCGAAAAACCGGACTATCGAATTCTGGTCCGAAAGTCCAGACCAAACAGCCCCTGTGTGAAAGCGACCTTACACATGTGCTTCTGCGGCCAAACCTAACCCAGTTGTAGATCACAAGACACACACAACCCTTTATCACAACAAAAAATGGCAAAGTACACTCTTGCTACAGAGGAACGCCGTTTTTCATAACGAGAGAATACAGAATCCTCGATTATGTATCGGCCACAGGCCTTGCTAAGCACACACGATAAGCGACCAAACAATCTTTTGGTTGGTTCGACTAACATCCTCTGTCAAAGATGGCGTCGTAGTCAGAGTGTTTAAGGCATGTTATAGTCACAGAAAACGTTCAACAGTGTAGCATTAAGCTAACAGCCGTTCGGCTGATAGCAACAAGCTAATCGTTTACTAGCCTGGTAACAGCTGCGCAGCTAACAGCTGACTGGCTAACACAGTAGTCCACAACTAGCACGCAAGCTAAGCAGCTATCACCTGAACTGTACACAATGACATCACAAGCCACACTTTAGACAGGCCGCTGTCCCAGTCCCTCCCCTATGAGGGAAAAGAAAAAGAACATCAGAACACAGTTTCCAACGGTGATCCAGACATCAGCGGGGCCAGCACAGTTCCCATTTCGGGCTGCAGCCGGCTTTGAGCATGGAACTCCCGATAAAGAAGATCCTATGCCCACATTTGCTCGTTAGGGTATACTTTCATTTGTATATGAAAGATGGGGCCTGCACGGGACAGAGAAGCATCCGCTCGAGAATCCTGGGATCACGAGGACCTAGTCGCGGCCCACTAGTTTAACCATCATGGGCGTCAGACCAAGATCCTTCGACCGTTTAAGCCGAGCAGAGGACCCTAGCCTGGAGTCGGCGTTTCGTAAATTGTTAGCTAACCCCCACAGCATCAACAACAACCAGAGCTCGCAAGCAAAACAGTACGTACCTGGAAACCACCGCTTCTCACAACAGTCAGTGCTTCCTACAGTCCAGCTGTGTTGCTGGAGGCAACCCCATCCAGCCGCAGCAAGGAGGACTGTAGCTGGGAAGCATGTCAGCGGCGTGAGCTCCTAATACGAAAAAAGCCGTTGAAGGTCGGAATGACCTCCAGTAACGAAGACAATATCGCCGTATTTTCTCGAAAAATAGTGAGAGAAAAAATAAAGATATGATGTCAACGTATCTCTTTTCCAACTTTCTTCTACTAACAACCTCGTCAAGTGGGGATCTACCGAAGGCACTTCCTTGTGGTGAAAGTGAAGAAGGAGGCGAGTAGGTGACCACACACCTGCTTATGAAGGTAAGCGGAAGGGGGTGTGGTCAGACGAATGTTGGGATGTAAAGGTACATGGTGGAATTTTTTATTCAGTGTTTATGCACGAAGTGAAGTACAGTGCAACTAGGTGCTGAGCAAGCCATAACGATACAGAACCATTTGTAGTGTAGTAGTGAAAGGGTTAACTGCAAACGGGCCAAATTACTGATGAAAAATCATTATTAGAAGTACTGTAGGATATTGGGGGCATAACACTTAAGTCAAACAGCCACAGTGGCTCAATTCCCAGCAGTCAAAGTAGTTTTATATATATATTTATGTATTAATTTATTTTTAGAATAGATGAGATTGATTGAGCACAGGTTGAACTTGACAGACGTGTGAACCCACATCCAAAATGTAACACTGCATTTGGCTGCTGGTAATTCTAACCCTTCTAACACGACAGAAGGTTAACCCTTTATTATCACATAGTAATAGTGATAGTAAAGGGCTAACCTTCTGTATTGTCACAGTGAAAGGGTTAACCGGCTGTCGTGTGGCAGTGAAAAGGGTAAAACAGCAACTGACAACTGACAAATCTAGAGGGCATCTCCAATCCTGCACATCCCCCTCATCAGTTTGACAGTTGTCACTGTTGTTATTGACAAGTGACCCCCCCCCCCCCCCCTTCCCTTTCCAATTGACCTTAAGAGAGATAGGAATAGAAAGAGTAGATACGTTTGTATTTTGACTGAAGGAGGTACAGGCTGGCATTGACTGGCTGTTACAGGACATACTTGGGTTTGTTTGTCTTATCGTGTGTGTGTGTGTGTGTGTGTGTGTGTGTGTGTGTGTGTGTGTGTGTGTGTGTGTGTGTGTGTGTGTGTGTGTGTGTGTGTGTGTGTGTGTGTGTGTGTGTGTGTGTGTGTGTGTGTGTGTGTGTGTGTGTGTGTGTGTACACGTATTGATCCCCTCCTAGTTGGTATTGACAGTGATAATGCTACAGTATATTGACTATGCAGAGGGCCTGTTTCCCAATAGGTTACAGTATCATCCTACGTCCTCTGTCTGACACGGTAATGACAGAAACCTATAGGGTTTTGTTATTATTATTACTATTATACCGGTCTAATGTTTCAACACTGAATATTGATGCATAATTGTAAGTACAATGTACTGTGGTTCTCAACCTTTTTCATGTTAAGAACCATCAAACATTAATCCATGGATCCCTCATTTGATAGGATTTTGTGTCTGGGACCCCCATCTCAAAATATTTCTACTGTTATGATTAGGTTCCATAGCTGTCTATACCAGTGGTTCTTGTGAAATAATCAATATTTGAACTAATGAATCAAAAAAGGACTGTACTGCTGGACTGCTGCCTGATATTTCCTCCAGAATTGTGACAGTTTACCGGTAGATCTATGTTTCCGTTATTTTAAAAAAAAATTTACTATGGGTCGAAACCCAAAACGTCTAGCAGGTTTGTCTCTAGTTGGTTCCCAGTTGACCAGAATACTAGCATGTTAGTAACTAGGCTAGGTGCCGGGACGAGACTCAATTCCTCCCATTTGGGTCACAGTTTAACAATAACCCTTGGTTTAGCATCGGATGTATTGATATCCGATATAATACAGCGCTGTAGCTATTGTTTTCTGCTGGTAATAAAGGTGACCTAGTTACAGAATTGTATTGGCGAACAGATATTGATGCACAGTTGATTCTGTCAGATGCTTCATCATATGTCATTAGATGAGTTTACCGTTTAGATGTGTGTATTGATCCCAGCAGGTTACATACAGTGCATTATTGACGTGCTGTTGTTGTTAATAATACTAGCATGTTGTTGCCTGGCTGACCATTCAGCTCTGTTAAGTCTCATATCGCCTCAAATATTATAGAGAGTCTTGGAGACCAGTTGTTTATGATACCACATAGGGCTGTGATATAAAGGCATATATCGTCATGGATCCATACAAAGGTATGTTCTATTTTTTTTTTTACTATACCTTTGTTCGTCATATGTAGCCTACATTGGAATAATATACATGTTTTCAAGTTTATCAGAAAAAGAATTCTGTGCAGCAACAAGTAAAATTAAATGTATCATTTTGAATGAAATAGTCCCATGACAATTGTGATTACAAGATAATAATGGATTGGATTTATATAGCGCTCTTCATGACACCCCAGTGACCCCAGAGCGCTTACAGAGTCCATTATTCGTTCATACACGGTCATACCGGTGGTGGTAAGCTACAATTGCAGCCAGAGCTGCCCTGAGGCAGACTCACGGAAGCATGGCAAATAATCATTGCCTACGGCCCCTCCGACCACCACCAACATTCATTCACATGCATACACATTCATACGAGGCAAGTAGGTTAAGTGTCTTGCCCAAGGACACAACGGCAGTGGGATGGACATGGGCTTGAGCGGGATTCGAACCACCAACCCTTTGATCATTGGACTCTACCCCTGAGCCACGCCGCCCCACAACATGAAATAAATAAGTCAGACAGTATCACATAGTTATTTGTTCCAGAAATTACAATTGTAAATTTAACGGTCAAAAACCGTCATGGTGATATGAAATGTTGGCCATATTGCCCAACCTTTACCATTTTGACCATTTTAATAATGAGCATATTGACTATGTTTTAACATTTCTGGTGGCTGATATGTCTTATGGTACCTCAAAATAATAACACAAACATGACTGGGATGTGCGTTCACATTGATTTAGTATTGTGAAGAGACCTCTGTCTAGACATGGCAGATTCACATGGGATCTCAACAGATGTTACAAATCACTGGGTATCCCCAGGTAATACTCCCATCCCGTGCGGATGTGACTAATGTCTCTCATTAGGAAAACACGAGTCAATCATCATTACTCCCAATTCACTGAGTCCATGCTGGGCCTCGTACTGGATACCTGCAGCTCTGGCTAGTTAAACATAATCTATACACAAAACAAAAGTCCTGAAATAAACACTGAAACCTATTCCACAGAGTGTTGCGGTTCCACCTACACAATCCTCTCTGCCTCCATCACACTCCTCCGTGTCTGTCTCTAACCCTGTGTCTGTCCCATTGCACTCCCTGCTCTACGAGCGCGCAAGCGGCACAGGTGAAAATCAGCACGCTGATGGATGGAGACTCTGCACCTGCCTGCTAATCACCACACCACCCTACAAGATACCAGGATCTCAATGCATCAGCGTCAGATCTTCGTTTTAAGATGGCCTGGCAAGTATCTTTGATATTCCTTCCTGTGAATATGTTTTTCTGTCGTTTCTATGTTAATGTTGACAGAGTCACTTATGGGGCGACAATAACTTGGTCATGACGACAAGGTCCTCTCACTTCAGCTTTTAATCTGCGTGGTTTATTATCACATTGCACATTAGTACATGAGACCTTCTCTCTGTGAGAGGTAGGTGGGAAGAGACAGAGAGGGAGGGAACAATCCCTTAAATACCCTCTTACCTGGCGCCAGCGTCAATAGCTCCGCCTATAGCGCCCTCTTGTGGAAACAGTTAGACAGTTACATGCAATCATATACATCACATAACTTTAACACTCCCACTTACGGCTGTCTTGTATACTGTTGAAGTGCCACAAACAACTAGTGACACTTTTTATTATGACATCCTGTTCTCTCTGTCACTTGTATGATGTAAAGGATTAAGCATATGTTTATTGTATATATCTGTTTTAAATCTAGGCATATGTTACTGTATGTGTCTATATGTGATATGTATACATATATATATATATATATATATATATATATATATATATATATATATATATATATGTATATATACACTGTGCGCTTTGCACGAGTGTCTGTGTCTGGGCTGGGCTGCACAGTCAGAATGGAAAGTCTTCCTCGTCTTCTTATCTTACTGTTAGTGGAGCCAGGAATGTGGCCTTGGAGACACTTTAAACTACAAAATACATATATGATGTGTGGGCATATCAATCAGTGTTTAAGTATTTAATTGTACATGTACATATATGCTGTATCTGCTTTCTGTAGAATTTGGATCATTGCAGACATGCATAAGTGTTTAGTGACGTGATGGGGTTTTCCAAGAAGAAAGTAATCTGTTACTTCTCCAGTAAATGTAACGACTAGAAAGGGAGGAGTTCATCCTTACTGAGTGTGTTGTGTGTTGTGTGTTGATTGGATGGTAGAAATGACATCACTGTATTTAGACCAATAGTAAAGAGGTCTTGATATGATACAGGACCGGTATATAAGTGACTTCTCCAGTCTCATCGAGTCAGATTTTCGGATTTTCCAGACTTTCAGTTTTTCTAGATCCAGGCAATGTCGAGCGTTGTATTGGGGCATGGCCTGGCAATTTTTCAGAGTGATTTGATTTTGATTTGATTTTATTAGGGATCCCCATTAGCTGGTGCGATAGCAACCAGCTAGTCTTCCTGGGGTCCACACACAAAAAAACACAAAAACAATCACTATTGCAAAAAACGAAATTATTAAAAGTCAGTACACACAATGCATAATGAACCTACTGTAACAATTAATATAGCAAAAATTACATTAGTGTAAAACAAAAACAAAAAATTACTTTACAGTGTTAAAAACAATTTAAAAACAATTTAAGATTCTTTTTAAAAGTGAATCTACTGTAGATGCAGCAGAGGTTCCGAGGCAGGCCATTCCACAGAGTTAATGCTCTAAAAATAAAAGATCTCCCCAGAGTGCTGGTTCTAGGACCTGGCAATTCAAGCTGCCCACTACTGGAACCTCTAGTGTAATGCTCGTGCACAGTATTACTAAAAACAATCTGATTATGTATAAAAACAGGAGTCTTACTGCTCATGACCAACTTGAACAGCACAAGTATATTAAAAGACAATCTATTTTCAACGTTAAGCCAAGAGAGGCGGGCATGCATACGGCTCACATTAGACCTTAGTGAGCAGCCCAGTACCAGCCCAGTGGAGTCCCCATGACAAGACTCTGTTTTTTTAGATGATCTAAATCTTTCAAATGATGGAGGCAAAGATAGTTTTTTGCTATGCTATGCTAACAGAGAGATGTTTTGTTTTAGACTTATTTGAACTGAATTGGACATTTCCAATGCAGTCTCTTTGTAACTTACTTTTTCTAATTAAAACAACTTTGTTTAAATACTTATTGAATTCGTGGACTGCTTTCTATCGCAATGTGTCACGACGCTGGCCTTGCCCTGCTCTCATCTGAGGTAAAACGGTATAGCTGTTATGGTTTGTAACCGACCACAATCGCACAACACAAGACAGGTATGAGAGTAAGCCAAGACAGGGCATTTATTGAATACAAACAAAAAAGCGGCACTGTCCCTTTAAGGGAGAACACAAAAATACAGGAACAAGGAAAAAGCATTGTGCCTTTAAGAGGCGAGCAGGCTAAGGGGAAGGCTAAGGGAGAACAGAAAATACTGGAAACAAGAATTAGGGAAAATTGGCACTGTGCCTTTAAGAGGCGAGCAGGCTAAGGGGCTAAGGCTAAGGACAGGGCCAGGGCAAGGACAGGGCAGGAACAGGGGCACTGGAGAGGGGAAACAGGGACAGAGGCCCGGGGAGGCGGGCTGGAGACAGGGACAGAGAAAACAGGGTTAAGGCCTTGGACAGGGCGAGGGCTAGAGCTGCTTACAGGGATGGAGTAGGAGCGCGCAGGCTAGACGTCTGGAGAGGAGCGCGTCAGCTTGAAGAGCGCGCATCCTCGGAGAGCGCGCCGGCTCGGAGAGACACATCCTCCCGTAGAGAATTAGAGAGCGATGCGCGTCTGGAGTAGTAGCGCGCCGGCTAGAAGTCTGGAGTGGTGTGCGTCGGCTTGAAGAGCGCGCCGGCTCGGAGAGACGCATCCTCCCGTAGAGAATTAGAGAGCGATGCGCGTCTGGAGTAGTAGCGCGTCGGCTAGAAGTCTGGAGTGGTGCGCGTCGGCTTGAAGAGCGCGCCGGCTCGGAGAGCGCGCCGGCTCGGAGAGCGCGCCGGCTCGGAGAGCGCGCCGGCTCGGAGAGACGCATCCTCCCGTAGAGAATTAGAGAGCGATGCGCGTCTGGAGTAGTAGCGCGCCGGCTAGAAGTCTGGAGTGGTGCGCGTTGGCTTGAAGAGCGCGCATCCTCGGAGAGCGCGCCGGCTCGGAGAGACACATCCTCCCGTAGAGAATTAGAGAGCGATGCGCGTCTGGAGTAGTAGCGCGCCGGCTAGAAGTCTGGAGTGGTGCGCGTCGGCTTGAAGAGCGCGCATCCTCGGAGAGCGCGCCGGCTCGGAGAGACACATCCTCCCGTAGAGAATTAGAGAGCGATGTGCGTCTGGAGAAGTAGCGCGTCTGCTGTAGGAGCGCGTCTGCGCGGGGTCTGGAGTGGAGCGCGTCTGCTGTAGGAGCGCGTCTGCTGTAGGAGCGCGTCTGCTGTAGGAGCGCGTCTGCGCGTTAAACTGATAAGGGGTTATGGGGCTTGCAAATGATTGTTAGTGTTAGTACGCTAATATTACACTATTAGTAGTAATAATACTTATTAAAAGAGTAGTAATATCATCAGGCTTACAAATGATTAGCATTACCGGCCTTTCGTAAAATGATGATAATAATGATGATAATGATAATGATAATAATATTATTATTATTATAGGCAAAAGAGTTCTCCCAGACATACATTCGGTTTATTACAAACAAAGAAGAGGTTAACAACTCTTCTATGCTTATATTTCATATCAACTGGATATAACTAACTAGTGACTATGAAGTAAGCGTGATAGAAATAGTAATTGACCCGAGAACTTAGCGAGTTTAGCACCTCGCTGGGGGATATCGGGCGGCCACAGGGTTATATCTCGAATAAGTGACCTGAGATAGATAGAGACAACCCATCGGCATTCAACATATACTGTACAACTTTTTTCAAAAACAATCTTCAAAGAAAATAATACAGTTCAGAGCATCAAAAAGGAGATGGCAGTCAATACTACATAACAGGCAATATTTACACACCAAACATGACCTCTGCAAATCTTCTCAATTTCAGTTTGGAAACAGGCTTCGTCATAGCGTCTGCAACCATGTCGTCTGTAGGACAATAAACAAGTGTCATCCTTTCTTCCCTGATGACAGATCTGATGAAATGATATTTTTTATCCACATGTTTACACCTCTGTATATGTAGATGTTTTGTTTTAGACTTATTCTCGCAATTGCAATGGTTCCCTGGTTGTCTTCATAAACAACAGTTTTCTTATATACATAGGTATCCATTCCTTCGAGCAGTTGTTCTAGATAAATACATTCCTGTATTGTCATAGCTAGAGCCATGTATTCGGCTTCACAAGTTGATAGTGCCACTGTGGGCTGCTTCTTTGTTTTCCACGAAACCAGTGAGCTGTTTGTGTTCAAACTCACACAATACCTGTGGTACTTCTTCTGTCTGTGGCGTCTGCCGCCCAATCTGCATCACTGTAGGCTTTAAGCCCTAAGCCCTCGCTGCTCTTTCTGAAACAAAGCTGTTTATCTGCTGTACCTTTGAGATAACGAAAAACATGTTTTGCTGTAATCCAGTGCTCCTCTGTGGGGTCAGCAAAATGCTGTGACAATTTACTCACTACAAAACATAGGTCAGGGCGAGTACATGTTGTCAAATAAATGAGGCTACCTACAGCTTCTCTGTACATCTGTCAATTTCTGAGCATCCTCTTGGTAGTCTAGTTTTTGATCACATGGTGTTTCCCTTGTTCTACATCAGGGGTCTCAAACTCAATTTACCTGGGGGCCGCTGGAGGTAGAGTCTGGGTGAGGCTGGGCCGCATCAAATATTCCACAAAAAAAGGGTTTCAAGTATTCCAAAAAAAAGTACAACTGATCCAATCTTCTCAATCTTTAGCAATAACATTTCAGAACATGAACAGTTCTTCAGAACATGAACGGTTCTTCAGAACATAGGCTTCTCAGTGGTGTCAGTGGACTCATCCACAGCTATGGAAATGCACTGTGCATTTTTTTTATTCTATCACAAAGCTGTTTAATCAAATCACCAGCCAGTATTTCAGTTATTCTGGTTGCTGTGCGATCTGAGGGGGATTTGCTTTTGTTTGCCTTCAAACATGGTCTCCATCACTTCAGTCATGCATTATTTTATTATGTATGCATCAAAGAGAGAGAATGGCTTCTTGCCACTGAGTGAGGACTTGGTATCGGCGACACATAATCTGTATGTCATGTTATGATGAATTGAAAATGGGGGACCCTGATGTAAACAAGACGAAAGTCTTTCTCTGGTCTGCATGCCCTTAACAATTGTATGTATTGAGCTGTACTGTACTGTACCCATTCTGCAATCTGTTAATAAAGTTTTCAATCAATTCAATCAAACGTAAATTCTAGCCTCCGATCCCATGACGTCATTTATCTCCTGCGGAGAGTGAGGATTATAAAATGAACATGTTTTAAAGTGTGATGCTGTGTGACATTTTAACAGCAGATACACTTTCTTAAATTCCATTGTCCCCGACAGAGCGTGTGACACTGTGACAGGGAGCTCGGACTGGATGTGTTTTGCTTTGTGTTATTATAGCATTAGCTGAAAAGCTAGCTAGTTGGAACAACATCCGCTTTAACGTTACATCAAATCAGATGCTGTCCTTTCTCCAGGCCCTGACACTGTCCGTCTATCAACAATAATGCACCCACGGTGAATCGTATTTAAGTCAAGTAGCTACTGACTAGCGTTAGCTGACTAACGTTATCAAATAGAAATGCGGAGCTAGCTTAGCATGATAACGGTACCGTGGCTAAGGTTGGTGCTATTCATAATCCAGCAATAATGGCTGCAGACCTGCAAGCAAAGTACAGCAAGTTCCAAGTGCCAAAGGATAAGAGTCTGAGGCGGAGTCTCAAAAGAGAATGTAATTTATTTTGCATCAAAAATCACAACATGAACGTTAATACTAGCCAGAGCCTCTGCTACTAACAGACTGGGTAGCGAGTGCAACACCGTCTAATGTCCGTGCGGATCATTGGAGTAGGGTATATCTGCAGTGCCGCAGCCCCATAAAACGTCCAACTCTCGCGCAACGACTCGGCAAACAGTTGCGCGCGGGCCGCATTAACACTACACTTTGATGTCAAGTAGGGGGCCGCAAAATATCGGGCCGCGAGTTTGAGACCCCTGTTCTACATTCTTGCATGTCAAAACGTTTCAGGATCTTGTCCACATATCTCTTCTGGGATATTTTTACACAACTGGCAGACTATTCGAAGTCCATGCATAGAAAATGCTTTAACCTGCCTAGGTCTTTCATTTTGAATCTGGTGGAGAGCATACCTTTCACCTGCTCTAGGTTTCTAGTGTTGTCTGCTGGGATGATCAAATCATCCACCCAAATGACAATTATCACTTTTCCTGACTCTTTTGACTCCCTTGAGTAAACACAGGGGTCTACTGGGTTCTGTAGAAAGTGATCTTCAATGAGACATGTATGAAGCATCTCGTTCCAATTTCGCCCAGACTGTTTCAGGCCGTAAATGGATTTCTCTAGCTTACACACTAGCTTCTCTCCTTTCTTCTCGTAACCTTCAGGTTGTTCCATGTATATCTCCCTATCTATGTTATGCATGCAGGTAGGCTGTCTTCACATCCATCTGGTGTAAAATCAAACTGTCCTCAGCTGCTTTCTGCATCACTACCCTTACACTGGTCAGATTGGCTGTGGGGGAGAATGTTTCACCGTAGTCTATCCCCTCCCTCTGACTGTAACCTTTAGCTACAAACCTGGCTTTGTACTTGTCGTGGCCTTCAATACCCTCCTTGATTGAGTACACCCATTTTCCACCCACTGTCTGTCTGCCCTCTGGTAACTTGGTTAGAGGTGTGGTTGTCCTCTAGGGACCTCATCTCCTCATCCATTGCTCTCTCCCATTTACTTGATTCATGGGACACTATGGCCTCTTTAAAGTTCTGAGGTACTCCACTCACTACTCTGTAGCAGTAATCAATGCTGGTAAGTGTACTGTCATCCTCGTCACTTTCTCTCCGGGCATAGTCTTTCAGATACTTTGGGGGTTTGTGTTCCCGTGAGGGATACCTCCCACTGCATGAGGCACGTGACGTCACCCTCGGGTGCTCCCCGTCATCATCCTCTGGGGGTTGCTGACTGTCTGTCTGCACAACTGTGCTAAGTACACTAGGCTGAGGTGTCTCTGTTTCTTCACACCTTTCTCTGGAGTCCAGCTCTGGCTCCTCTGTCTGAGTCTCGTTCTCACATGTTGTCTTTGTGACAAATTTGACTAGCATGTTTTTTTCACTTTTCCTTTACCGGGATAGTAGACTAGGAAAGCAGGGCTTCCTTTGTCATGCCCTACAAAGAGTCCTTTTTCACATCTGGACTCGAGCTTTCCTCTGTCCTGCTGGTAAGCATAATACACTGATCCAAATTCGTGCATTCTAGCTTGATTACATTTCTTTCCTGTCAGTACTGTATACGGGGTAGTGCTTGTGTGCTTATTAAAACACCTGTTTCTGGTGTAAGCGGCTTCTTGTACTGCATAATGACATAGACTCTTAGGTAAGTTACCAGCTATTAGCTTACACCTAGCCATTTTGAAAAGAGTACGTCCTTCCCTCTCTGCCACCCCATTCTGGTGTGGGGAGTACGTACATGACGTCTCGTGTCTTATCTTGTTCCTTCTCAACAGTGATTGGAACTCTCTATTTGTGAACTCGGTTCCGTTGTCGGACCTCAAGCATCTTATGTTGGCATAAGGGGCTACGTCTGCCAGGAATTTCTCCGTGGCCTGGAGTGTGTCACTCTTTGCTTTGAGAAAGTAAACAAACACTGCCCCTGTACAAACATCTGTAAAAGACTGTACATATCTAAAGCCACCTATGGACTCGTTGCTTACTGGACCGGCTAGATCTGTGTTAACTAGCGCAAGTGGTACCTTTACTTTTTCTGGGGGACTTCTGTTTCTCGATTGAGTGAACTTCCCCTTTATGCACACTTCACATTCTTTGTCAGGTCTACGCTTTTCACCTTTAATGTACATGTCTTCTGTCACTGCTTGCAGTTTCAGTAAATCCTCGTAATTACAATGACCCATGATCTCATGCCATGTCTGAATATCGTGACTGACAGTCACATTACACATATCATTATTATTACACTTGTCGTTGTCATTACACTCTGTTTGTAGATAATACATTCTCTTGTACACCTCTATGTTAAATCGCGTACCGTCAGGCTCTACAAGAACATCTTTACCTTCATTGAAGAACACTTTGGCACCGTTCGCAGTAGCAGATTTTACAGAGAATAGTTATTGTGGGAACGAGGGTATGTAGAGAGCGTTCTTTAACGTCACTGTACACCGGCGCCCCTCACTGTCTACAAGCGGTGCAGGGGTAAGGCTAAGAGAATCATCAAGGACTCCAGCCACCCGAACAACTGCCTCTTTGAACTGCTGCGGTCAGGCAAGCGATACCGGAGTCTTAAGGCGAGCACAGAAAGACTCAGAAGAAGCTTCTATCCCCAGGCCATCAGGCTGCTCAACGAACAATAAACACTATGCAACAACCATCAAATGCACACAGCACACACACCCACACGCACACACTCACTTTAAACAAACAACACACTGCAGCACCTACTCTCCACACTTTAGATCACCTAAACACACTTTATATTTATTGGTAAAGGATTTGCACTATAACTCGTACACCTTACTGTAAATTGTACCTAAATTGTACCTCATCCCATTTCTGCTTTGCACTATATAGTATTGTATATTAGTACATTGCATAGTATATTGTATATTGTATGGTAACTCAGTTACTTCTATTCTACATCGAACATTGTACATATGTCTATACTGAACACTGTGACCTCTATTTTTACTTCTATTTTACATGCTATACTATTTTATTTCATACTTATCTTGTCTAGCACAGTCTCTGGAGCGTAACAGTAAGACGCATTTTGTATAAAAGTATTCTGTACTTCTGTATGACAACTATTAAAGAAACTTGAAACTTGAACAAGGTCCAATCACTTCAGCCTTTAATCGGCGTGGTTTGTTATCACATTGCACATTAGTACATGAGACCTTCTCTCTGTGAGAGGTAGGTGGGAAGAGACAGAGAGGGAGGGAACAATCCCTTAAATACCCTCTTACCTGGCGCCAGCGTCAATAGCTCCGCCTATAGCGCCCTCTTGTGGAAACAGTTAGACAGTTACATGCAATCGTATACATCACATAACTTTAACAGTTAACCCTATTCCGGTTGTGTTTTCGTGTATCCACTCCTTCTGTGTTTTTTGTCATGTTTTCGTGTTTTTGTAATTGTGTTTTTCCCGTGTGCCTGCCTTCGTTCTGCTGAGAAGACTTATTTAATTTTTTCTCCTCTGTTGTCTTCACAGCTTCACTCCTGTGCTCCCCACCGGTCACGGTCATCCACCCGCCAGGCTCAAGACGCACACACACACACCGCACTGAACAGTGTTCATTAACTTTTTGCAACGTATTATTAAATGCCCTACGGTAACTGGGTTGAACATTCTCCTGTCTCCTGTGTTGTGCATTTGAGCCCACCAGTTACCAGTTCCCAACACAGAGCAGCCAAAGCAAAGAAGTTTGTTTCTTAGATAAGATTCAAATATATTGTCATCATACAGCATAAGTACAGTACAACAAAAATGTATTGTAAAAAAGTACAACTTGGTATGTAAAAAAGATTATATGCCGGTATATTCAGACAAATGTGGATAAATATGGTAAATATAAATATATATATAATATATATATATATATATAAATATAAATAAATATAAATATAAATATATATATATATATATATATTAGAGGTGGGCATAGATAAAAAAAAATTTAATCTAGATTAATCTATCTGCAATCCTGGATTTAATCTAGATTAATCTAGATTAAAATGGCTCAAAAAAAAAAAAAAAAACCTGCCGAAGGCATTCAAAATATGTGTGTTCTACCCAAATAATGACCAGAAGTAAGTCCTTACTTTTTCTTTCCTCCTTATGTTTCTCAGGCCAGGTGGCCCATTACACCATGAGCCCATCTCCCGTTTCCAAAATGCATTACAGACTGTTTGAAAAAGCTGTTTTGCTATGATAATTGGTAATGAAATATCAAAATAATGTTCAATAAGATGTACTTGTGTTTAATAAGTTGTTTTATTCAGAAGTTAACACAAATACATAATATTACCAGTACAGTACAGTATCTAGCACACTCTCAGGAGCAAAACAGAAAGAATCATTTCAAACTTGAACTATGTGACATGGCTTGAATCAACTGCTCCAGTGGAGTTGCTCAGTGGCCAATGGTGTCAACTGTGGTTGTACTGGGCAGCTCCCAGGTGTGAATGGAAAAGAACATGTGTGCTCAGCGAACCTACCCTGGGTAAATAAAGGTAGAAAAAAAATGTTAAAAAAAAAAATGTAATTTTTTTTATTTTATTTATTTTTTTAGATTAATGCGTTAATTATATTATCGCGCGATACTAGTATAGCGTTAACGCAGCACGTTAACGCCGTTAACGGCCCAGCTCTAATATATATATATATATATATATATATATATATATATATATATATATATATATATATATATATATATATATATATATATATATATATAAATAAAGTATATACCCAAACCACACCCAGGCTTGCGGTAATGTACCTACCGGCAGCGGCTGGGGTATATCCCGTACTGAGGGCTGTGGGCTCCAGAGCTCCTCTTGGTGTCAAAACAGTAAAAAAAATTGTTATGCAATACTAAAGAGTAATTTTCGGGTTAAAATTACTAGACCATCGTGGGTTCTAGTCCCTGTGATCATAAATTACAAACGCTAAAAGGATGTGTATCAGTGACAATCAAACCGTAAACAAAGAGGCCTATTAAGATGTTAGAAGATGTTGTGAAAAACTATTATATAATGTTCTATGCCTTACCTTGACTTTGTCTATTTTGCTGCTATCTATTTTATGTCTGCACGTTATGCATTGCTAATTTTATGCCTGTTTTTTTTTTACTGCTGTGAAGCACTTTGAGCTGCAATTCTTGTATGAAAGGTGCTATACAAATAAAGTGTATTATTATGATTGATTATTATTATATATGGTGTATACCACATTATTGTACATGCTATCATACAGAGTTATATGGTAGACCAGGGGTCAGCAACCTTTTTGACATGGAGTGCCTGTTTGAAATATAGTTGTAACTAGTGTGCCTCAACAATATTCCATGCATCGTAATTTTTTTCTTCTCATAATCAGGTATTTTTAATGATAATTTTTACATTATTACATCATTATTGTTATTGTTATTATTAACAATATTATTATGATGGTTGTATCAACCCTAAATCTGAGTTGGGGGGGGGGATGCAATGCAGACAAACAGCTGCATACAGTGCGACCATTTAACTCACATTTGCCCATTCATTTTTGGACACATCACACACCATCGGTTTGTGTACTGTACGTGTGCTGTCATAGCTCCACCTACAGGCCTAATGGAGAACACCAGGAGAACACCAGGATGTGAATGGAGGGTGAATGTGAGGTATATCGTGTAAATAAGTTTTGATTGATCGCAAGACTACACGGTAAAAAAAAAAAAGAATAATAAGTTACCAGAACTTAAAAATATTGAGTTCAGTTACTGCGCATTAAGGTTTTCAGTTTTCAATCCATAATAAGTTAACAGAAAAATAAGTACACAACCACATTATTTCAACCTAATAAAACTATGTTTATTGTCATTGTTTTAAGAACACAAGTTGACTTGGTAAAAAATGGCTTTTAACATGTGCAATGTTCAATGAAATAGAAAAATAAATAATAAAATTTGTTGATTAATCCCACTGGTCACAATGGTGACCGTAATAATGTTTTTGTTATAAGGCTCTGCAAATGTTACTGAATAATGTAGCAATGTATTTCCAGCTAAATTGAAATAATAAACAAATAAAGGGTCTCAATTAAATATGTGGTAGTAAAAAGAACCTGTGGGAGGATTTCAACAAGATAAATGCGACAACAGTGCAAAATATTTCACTATAATATTTCAAAGCAAAAAAAATATATATTTTTTTTTACTGCTGCCCCCTGTGCCTATGCAAATGCCCCTGTGTGCCTATGCAGGCACGCGTGCCTAGGGTTGCCTACCCCTGTGGTAGACTATAGTTTGAGGTAGGTAGTTATGATTACAGTGGAAGGCAGTTGTAGACAGTGAAGGCAGTGGGCAGGTCAAAATTGAGTATAGTTCAGAGTTCATAGTACAGTGTGGGTAAAATAACCTAGCGTGTAGGCAAGGGGGACATCGTGGTACAGAGTTTTTTCCCCAGTATATTGAAGTGTTTGCATGGATTGCGCTGAGAAAGGATGGATGAGTACAAAACAGGGCTAGGGGTCCAAAAGTCTTTCAACACACATTGCAAACACACTCACCAACTAGCCACCATAGACACACACAACCAGATGCACTCTCTCTACCTTTTCTCCCTTTGTCCTCACGTCCCTCCCTCTCTAAATGTCAGGACACATTGATCGTAAGATTGTGGACAGAAGCCCACAGGCCTTTTCAGGTTTTGTTTGTGTCTAAAGAGGGATAAAAAACAAACACAACCTACTGTAACAGCGTATTTAAAGGTCAGGATTAAAAAGGGGAAGAGGTGGGAGGGGTTAAGAGAAGAAAAGAGGGGGAGCTCCCGTAGATCACCGCATATCTCGGCGCTATTTCTGCGCCGGGGAAAACCGCGCTCGTCACCGATCTGGGGTACACAAGTTCGATTCCCGGACCCGCCGTATTTTCTCAGAAGGTCTTCCCCTGCTCTTCATCCCGTTTCAACCTGTTTCTGTCGGTCATGCTTGACCAGAAAAGCGATAAACGCTAAAAAATAAAGCTTAAAAAAAAAAGAGAAGAAAAGAGAGACATTGGACTGAAAGGGGAGAGTGAGAGGGGTGGAGGAGTGAGACGTTGGACTGAGGGGAGAGAGAGAGGGTGTGGAGGGACAGGGTGGAGGAGTGAGACGTTGGACTGAGGGGAGAGAGAGAGGGTGTGGAGGGACAGGGTGGAGGAGTGAGACGTTGGACTGAGGGGAGAGAGAGAGGGTGTGGAGGGACAGGGTGGAGGAGTGAGACGTTGGACCGAGGGGAGAGAGAGAGGGTGTGGAGGGACAGGGTGGAGGAGTGAGACGTTGGACCAAGGGGAGAGAGATGTTTATAATTAGTCAAAATTGAGAAGAAAACAGCCTCATCAGAAGACGTAAATAAAGTACTAAAAACGAACGACCACAGAAAAAAAGGTACATAATGTATGTTATGTGTTATAGCCATAAGTCATATATTTACATATTGTATCACCAAAAGTCTGAAACAAACACTTCAACCAGGAGTTAAATGTAAAACAGTATATATTGTGACAGACTTGGGGGTGTTAACTCAATCAGTGCCACCCACGTAATATTACGTGATTGCCCGACAACCGTTGGGTGCCAGACCACGTAATATTACGTGTTTGGTTAATTTGTCTTTTTTTCCCCGATTTTAATATCCTATTTAATGCCAGGATATGTTGCCGTTAGAAGCCCTACTGCGACACCGAGGGTGCAGTACTGACCAGATTCTCCCAGGTGGCGATATAGAGCTGCAGTAAACCCTGTCCCAGACGCGTGAATATTTTCGGCAACCAACTTGTGTTTAGCGTTTCTCTGATTGGCCACTACGCCCATGTGACCGCGGCAGCGCGAGAGAGCTGCAGCGCGGAAATAGGCTGTCTATTGCCTCGCGCTGCAGCGCGGAAATAGGCTGTCTATTGCCATTCTCTAAGACAAACTCTAACCTTAACCATCTCCTTAACAGCGCCTAAACTTAACCCTTCTAACCTTAACCAACTCCGAACCAATGCCTAACCTTAACCTTAACCATAACCAACTCCGAAAGAATATTGCCATTCTCTAAGACAAACTCTAACCTTAACCAGCTCCTTAACAGCGCCTAAACTTAACCCTTCTAACCTTAACCAACTCCGAAACAATGCCTAACCTTAACCTTAACCAACTCCGAAACAATGCTTAAAGTTAACATGCCTAAACTTAACCGGCGAAAGAATGCACGTAAAAAAACATATATATATATATATACATATATATGCGGTCCTGCGGTCCCTTGTTGGCAAGTTCGAATCCCATCAAATTTTTTTTTAACGTGTATTCTTTCGCCGGTTAAGGTTAGGCATGGTTAAGGTTAAGGTTAAGGTTAGGCATTGTTTCGGAGTTGGTTAAGGTTAGAACGGTTAAGTTTAGGCGCTGTTAAGGAGCTGGTTAAGGTTAGAGTTTGTCTTAGAGAATGGCAATATTCTTTCTATGGTTAAGGTTAAGGTTAGGCATGGTTAAGGTTAAGGTTAGGCA
>NW_028170621.1:27500-70000 GCF_963971535.1 Notolepis coatsorum | reverse complement strand
CACAGGTGCAGTATACACAAGGTACCCTAACTGGCATGCTATACATCACACGTCATGGTTTCCACTAGGATACGAGCCGTCCTAAATCACACGGCCAGAAGAACGGCTCAGAAGAATCCCTTCATTCCCGCCAAAGAGACGTTCAAAAGAGTCGGATCATCCGCAAACAACGCATCACTACTTCAGCTACAGACTTCACTTTGTCGTTTTTGCTTGTTTGTCCGCGTTGCTACTGTACATGTCGTACATGTCACGCCTCTCTCACTGCATGTCCAGGCCAGCCCTCCACGCTTTGTTTCACCCTGTTTTAGTGCTGTTGCTTTTGTACCGAGGCCACTGGAGGGGAACAGAACACCTTAACCCTATCACTACCACACTACAGAAGGTTAACCATTCACTACCAGACGTAGTGAAAGGGTTAACCTTTTGTAGTGTGGTAGTGAAAGGGTTAACCCTTTGTAGTGCGGTAGTGCACACGTTAACCCTGCTGTAGTGCAGTAGTGCAAGGGTAAATCATGTGTAGTGTGGTAGTGAAAGGGTTAACCCTTTGTAGTGTGGTAGTGAAAGGGTTACCCTTATGTAGTGCGGTAGTGAAAGGGTTACCCTTCTGTAGTGTGGTAGTGAAAGGTTAAGCTTCTGTAGTGCAGTAGTGAAAGGGTTACCCTTCTGTAGTGCGGTAGTGAAAGGGTTAACCCATTTGTAGTGCGGTAGTGAAAGGGTTACCCTTCTGTAGTGTGGTAGTGAACGGTTAAGCTTCTGTAGTGCAGTAGTGAAAGGGTTAACCTTCTGTAGTGCAATGGTGAAAGTGTTAACCCTTCTGTAGTGCAGTAGTGAAAGTGTTAACCCTTCTGTAGTGCAGTAGTGAAAGTGTTAACCCTTCTGTAGTGCAGTAGTGAAAGTGTTAACCCTTCTGTAGTGCAGTAGTGAAAGTGTTAACCCTTCTGTAGTGCAGTAGTGAAAGTGTTAACCCTTCTGTAGTGCAGTAGTGAAAGTGTTAACCCTTCTGTAGTGCAGTAGTGAAAGAGAATAAAAAGCAGGGGGAAAAAGTTATACAAACAGGTCCCAAATGCGTGAATACTTTCGGCAGCCCACTTGTCCTTCCGCATTGCTCTGATTGGCCGAGCGCGCGCATGCGCATGAGCCGCGACAAGCTCCTCAGCCAGGCAGCAATACTAAACTCCCCTTAACTCAATTTATACAAATGGAAGTATTGATTACGCCGTAACGAATCATTAAAAAAATATACCGTTAACTGGAATATGTTGTTTCTTTACACATATGTTGGATTATGTAATTGGTTTGTCATGACAAACCTGTTAGGGTTTGAAACCGACCTCAACAGCACGGCACAGACAGGTAGTTCAAAGTTAGCCAAACACTAGGGCGTATTTATTTACAGAGTCAAAAAGAGTCAAGTAACAATTCTGAACAACAAAAAAGGAGACTGCCTTCGGCAAAGTTATCTGCGGCTCTGCAGATCCTCTCTGTGTTAGAGGTGGGGAATCGGCGTTGACGCCGTTGCGGCTCTGCAGATACTCCCTGCTTCAACTCGAAGTGGAAACGGAGAGAGAGAGAGAGATCAATAACAGTCCAACAGTACACAGAGGCAGTGCAGTTCAGTCCTCCCTTAGCTGAGTCCAGAACAAAACAAAATGGTACTTCTTCAGTGTTTATCCAAAACACACAACTTAGCTGAGTCCAGTGCAAACAAAAATGATACTCTTCAGTGTTATCCAAAACACACAATTTAGCTGAGTCCAGTGCAAACAAAAACGATACTCTTCAGTGTTTATCCAAAACACACAACTTAGCTGAGTCCAGTGCAAACAAAAACGATACTCTTCAGTGTTATCCAAACACACAAAAACAGAATAATCCAAAAAGGGTTTGGTTCCAACTCACCAAAGCGCAAACGCGTAAAGCGGGCAATGAGGCGCAGCTCCAAACGGAGGATCAAGGTATTCACCAGCGGCAATCCAAAGATGTCCTGGAGGGAAAGTAGACAAGGCACAACAACGGGGGGAAAGCAGGCAGAAGCAGTAGTATTCAAAACGACCCGACATCGACAGGTGCGTGCTGGAATTGGTACTCGCTCCAGAAGCGTGTGGCGGGGAATGCACCAATCAACACAGTACCTTAAAGGAGTGTGTGGCGGGGAACGAACCAATCCTCACAAAACCAATAAAAAATCGCGAATTAACCGGTGGCTACAACAACACACAGTATATAAAGTACTTCTATATTCTATTCTACTGAGTCAGGTGTTTGGGTGCATCAATTAATATTACGTAGATAAGGTAAGAACAACAACAATGCACAATGGTATCTGTAACTGAGGGGTACAATTCCCTGACTGTATTGATAAGTATGGTATCATTAAACCACTACCGCTTTATGTACTTTAACTACTGGCCACACAGTACATGATATAGATATGATGAACACTTTCCCACCATGAAACCAAGTCCACACAAATGTATAAATCGAATCTTTAATATATAGCAAAGGGTATATACAACGTTCACTTAATGACATTTATGATTTGAATGCACTTGTAAGGCAAATGAGTATTCGTAGGCAAATCAACATTGAATGTCCAACCTCTGGTTACGCAGGAAGCAAGTATACAACCTGGTTCTTTAGGGAACTATAGCGATGGTACTTAATGATTATAGCTGGATACACTAAAGGGGGTCCCGCTGGTTGTAAGTCAGTAGGGGGGGGGGGGGGGTTAGGAGAGCCGCTGGCGATATCCCATCTGGCCAACGATTTCTTGGGAGAATTCAGAGTGCTGAACACGGTGCCCACAGAACCTTGGTCCACAGATGAATACAGTTGGGCCCTCTTGTAGACGGTAGCTGCCGGTCCACAACGAAGAGACGTGAGGCGACCTCACTCGGGGTAGAGCGCCGTCTCACCTGGACTCCTCTCGGGGGGTAGTTCCAACACTCACCAGTGTTGGCTGTTATCCATGGCATAATCAAAGCACCCAAAGCAAGTAGATAATCCAAGCCGTGTAGGGCTCGCCGTCGTCCGGGTAAGGTAATCCAATGTGCAGGTCCACTCGTCCTTGCCCAGAACTCCTCGGATGAAAGCACCACACGTGGTCTGCCCAGCCTGGTTAAGACTCTAGATAACGCGAGGAAAACGATGGGGGTACTGCTCACTTTATAACTCTAACCGAACGATGCACCATACATAATAGACTATTATTAACTTAATAGAAATACGTCCCACTCGACGGTATAGTGCCAAACTATGACAATTCAACTATTAATCCACACGATGTCTCAATGCCATTCTGAGGCCAAGTTGACCATACTGCACCACACGTGTATCGTGGGTGAGGCTTAACGTCTTGCCACTAGGTTGGAGGGTAAATAACTAAGGGCTAAGGGACTAAAAAGAAAGTTCTACTTTACTTGCGCCATATATATATGCGCTGTGAACAAATAGTACCATTCGTATTTCGCCAGACGTATTCCTACGCGGAACCGGGCTAGTAACGACATGTTCGTCGGCACGATTGAACTTGAACCAAGGGGCTTGGCCGCTGGCGCCAAGTTCTTGTCCAATGAGAGAATGAAACTATTATGGGCTGTTAGTAGACTAAAGGGATATTCAGTGTATATGTACAAGGAATATACAAGGGATATCAAACGATATACAAATACTATTAAATATATATCCATAAATAAATATATATATTCGGTTTAATCTGATCCTTCACAACAGCCGCCCCCTAATTAGTCCCACCTAATTAGCTAAGCAGAGACGGATTAACCGCACTGTCTACCACTCAAGGTCCGCTGTAAGGGTCAGTCAACTCACAAAGTCGTGGGGTCATGGTCGTCATCGATAGTGTCTGGGAGTCTGGGCAGTTCTATTAGCCTCGCCACGGGTCGTGTGTAAGTTCGCCCTTGGACGAGCACCTCAGCTGCTCGGACCTTGCCATCGGCACCGGTGATCACTTTGCTTACGCGGCCAGCCGGCCACATAGCTCTGGGTAGTGACTGGTCGATAATCATGACGACTGTTCCTTCTGTCAAATTGTCTCTCTCTTTTACCCACTTCTGGCGGGTCTGTAGAGACGGTAGGTAGTGGAGTAGAAAGCTGTTCCAAAACTTGTCAGCTAGTACTTGACTGTACCTCCACATTCTTCGGCCGTTCGCTTCTTCAGGCCTGTACATTGTCTGGGGTAGCGCGGGGTCCAGCCGCCCCATCAAGAGTGTGTTGGGGGTGACTGGGTCGACATCTGCTATATCACTGGAGACGTAGCCGAGGGGCTTGGAGTTCAATACTCCCTCGATCTCCGTGAGGACTGTCATTAAGACTTCTTCCGCCACAGTCTGGGCCCCAAGCACGGCGTACAGGGCTGTCTTTATAGAACGTACTTCTCGTTCCCAGGTTCCACCGAAGTGGGGTGCGTTCGGGGGATTAAACTGGAAGTCAATCTGGGATGGAGCGAGGTGGGTCTTAAGTTCTGGGCCCATAGCTTGGAAGCTCTCTCTCAGCTCTCTTTCTCCGCCTTTGAAGTTTGTCCCGTGATCAGACAACAATGTAGACGGTTTTCCTTTCCGCGATGTGAATCTTCGGAAGGCCATAAGGAATGAGTCTGTGCTCATGGTTGGAAGGAGTTCGATATGTATCGCTCTGGTGGTCATGCATTTGAATACAATACCCCACCGCTTCTCGGTTCCTCTTCCTTTCTTTATATACAACGGGCCAAAACAGTCCATGCCTGTGGAGTGGAATGGCTTGTCGCCGAGTCGGAGGCGACAGGGAGGTAGGTCAGCCATCCGGGGTATGCTGGGCTGCGCGCGCCACTTTCGGCAGTCTAGACAGGTTCGCTGGAAGCGTCGCACTGCTTCTCTCCCTTGAAGTATCCAATAGCGACGTCTGATCTCCGCGAAGACTCTCTCTGCTCCTGCGTGGTGTACATCCTCGTCATATTTCTTTATGATCAGCTCTGTGACCTTGTGTCGGCTGTTCAAGACTATCGAGTACTTAACGTCATCCGGTAGATCGGGGGCTCTCCGCAGACGACCACCCACTCTGATGAGATTATGGGCGTCGCTCTCGGGTGCCAGGTGGAGCAATCTGCTGTCTGATGGGACGGGCTTTCCTCCCTGTAGACAGTCTAGCTCGTCGGGGAACGAGTCTCTCTGGGCTCGTTGTAGTAGAAGAAGTTCTGCTTCTTCGTAGTCAGCTGCTGAAATGTCGGCAGTGGGCTGAATCTCTGGGTGGTGCCACAGGAATGTCTTTAGCTGCGCACTCTGTAGGGTAATGCAATCATCTATGTTGGGGTCTGTGGAGGCGACTGTGCTCAGTCCACAGAACATAGGTTTCTTGTTCTCAGCCTCCTCTTTACTCGCTTCCCGTGGGGTGGGCGTAGGCCACTCTTCTTCCGGGAGCTTGAGGAACTCTGGTCCGTCACTGTAGATGTTGCGACGGGTGAGGTCATCTAGGGACATTCCCCGGGTGATGACGTCAGCTGGGTTGTGTTTGGTGTCCACATACCGCCAGCTCGCTGCTTCTGTTAACTCTTGAATCTCGGTGACTCTGACTCCCACGAAGACTTTGTATCTGCATGAATCAGACTTGATCCATGTGAGTACTGTCGTGGAATCTGACCACAAGATTGTTCTGTGCACCGGAATGGTGAGTTCACGTTGGATTAACGTGGCTAGATGCGCTCCTGCTAGGGCTGCGCAGAGCTCTAGACGCGGGATAGATTGTTGCTTTCGTGGGGCTATTCTTGAGCGAGCCAGGATGAAAGCGGTGTGTATCTCTCCTCCCTTCTCTTGGGCACGCAAGTAGGCCACTGATCCATAGGCTACTTCGGAGGCGTCGCTGAAGACGTGTAGATCCATCTTGCATGTCTCTGGCCTCACTGTGGGTGGGAAGTAGCTGCGGCGTATATTGACGCCTGGGAGTGAGCGGAGTTCCGTCTCCCACTCTCTCCATGTGGAGGCAAGGGGTGCGGGTATTGGGTCATCCCAGCCCTGGTCCTTGTCCCATAGTGCTCGTACAATCATCTTTGCCCTGGTGGTGTAAGGTAGAATACATCCCAACGGGTCATATTGTCTGGCGAGTGTTCTGTACACACTCCGTCTGGTGGTCAGTATCGCCGTCGACCTTCCCTGCTCCGAGGTCAGGGGTTTGTGTCTATAGTGGAGCGAGTCTGTTTTGAAGCGCCAGACTAATCCTAGTGTCATTTCTTGGGCTTCTCCTGGGATGGTCGCCATCCAGGTCTCGCTGCTGGCAGCCTTGTCCGCGGGGGAGAGGCTGCGCAATACGTGCGGGTCGCTGCTGGCCCACTGCCTGAGATCAAAGCCGCCTTTGATCAGGGAGGCGCGTAGCTTGAGTAGGAGAACCTCGGCTTCTTCTTGAGTCGAAACGCTTTGTAAACAGTTGTCCACGTAGAAACTGTTCTTCACACTGTGTCGGACCTCTTCATCTGCTGCTGGGTCCTCTGCGACGTGTTTCTGTAGTGCAAATGTAGCACAGCACGGGCTGCATGTGGTTCCGAAGGGGAGGACTTCCCACTGGTAGATGGCTGGGTGCTCATCTCCGATCCTCTCTCTCCATAGGAACCGCAGCAGGGGCTTGTCCTCCTCCACTAGTCTCACCTGCAGGAACATCCCTTTGATATCCCCGCTGATAGCCACCTTGTCCTGGCGGAAGCGTAGTAGCACGCCTAGTAGAGAGGGGCCGAGTGTGGGGCCGGGCAAGAGCTCTTTATTCAGATTTTGGGATCCGATCTGGTAGCTGCAGTTAAACACAATGCGATCCTTGCCGTTGTGGTGGACCTTGTGGTGCGGCACGTACCATGATTCGGTCGTCTGATCGGCCTCTTTAATGTCAATCTTTGTCACGTGTCCCGCTGTGATTAGCTTCTCAATCTCAGCGCGGTACACACTCTCTTGAGCAGGGTCTTTGGCTAGGCGCCGCTCTGTGTTCAATAGATACCGCTCCGTAGCGTCTTTCTTTGCGTGAAAGGTGGGCATTCCCTCTCGCCTCAGGAGTGGAGTTGCGTATCTCATCACTCCGCCGACTGTGACTCTCTTTGTCCCTTGCTCGAGGAGGTTTATGGCGTAAATGTCTTCTTTAGAACGAATGTCTTTCTTTTCGTTCTTAAAGGGCATTGTCTCTAGTGTCCATAGCCTCTCGACATGCTGCAGGAGAGTGGTGTCTTCTTCTGTCACTCTGGAGTGGAGGCAGCTAGTGGCTGCTGTTTGGTTGAGAGATTTAGCGAGGGGGCCTTGTAGTGTCCATCCTAGGCGGGTCTCGACTGCTGCAGGACAGCCTCTGGGTCCTGTATGGACTCGGTCTATCGGGACTATGAGGTCTGCATGGTCGGAGCCTATCAGCAGGGTCGGGGTGGCGCCGTCTATGAGCGGGATAGGTAGTTGACGCAGGTGCACATATTTATCCATCAGCTTGGCGATGGGGTAGGTGTACTGTGATAGTCCTATTTCTTGGCTGGTGAAAGCATTTGTAATCCTATACCGTCTCTCTGGCTGCCCGCTTGCTGCGATAGTGAAGGAGACATTCTCGCCTTTTATCGTCTTTAAATCTCTTCTTATTGTCCGAATTGTCATTTGGTTCTCGCTCCCCCGCAGTCCCAGCTGGGCCGCAGCGGACGCGAGCAGAAGGGTCTTCTCTGACCCGTCATCAAGGACGCCGTAAGTGTCCATGACTTTATCTTGGTAGCTCAATGTTACACGGACTACCTTTAAGAGCACTTGGGCGCCGCTGCTGCTGGCGGGGTCAATGTACATGACACTTGCCTTTGTGCTGCTCGATGGTGCAGGTGCAGGCTTTCTTCTGTTACTGTCGTGTAGGACATCTAGGTGGGCTCCGTCACACCGACTGCACCTCTTCTTTAGGCGGCACTCGGCTGCCATGTGACTGCGCGCACATCGGTAACAGCGCCTGTTGGACTTTATCCATTGACTCACTTCTTCTGCATTCATCTTTGTGAACAGGTCACATTGTGACAGCCAGTGTTCCTTCTCGCAGTACGGGCACACCATCTTCCACTTCTCTTTTCTCGAGGGGGTACTGTGGTTCTTACTGCTCGGTACTGATTCTGATTGGTGCATGACAGTCACCGATCTTCTTCCATCGTTTATTCTCCTAGGTCCCTCTCTGGAGCTTGGTGTGCTCCGCACGAACGTATCCAGTCGTAGGCTGCTGACTTCTCTCGCCAGGAAGTCGGCTAGATCGAGGAGGGATGGTTCGGGACCGCTAGGATCACGGTGGTCTCTCTGCCGCCTAAAGCGCTCTTGTCTGGCGGGTGGCAGCTTCTCTAAAATCCTCTCGACGTTAGAGTTGGCGTATAGCTCGTGCATACCCTTTTCTCGTTGCGCTCCCAGCATCCCTACCAGGGACTGCACTTTTATAGACAGGTCGTCTAATGAGCGATTGTCTGTTGCTGGGGGTAGGCGATCAATATGCCTTATCTCTTGGATTACGTAATCCCATATACGTCCATATCTCTGGTCCAGCGCTGCTAGAGCCGCGGTGTATGGGGTCGTAGAGGTGGCATAGGCTAGCGCTATATTGTGCGCTCGGGGTACTTTCAGGTGCTTCAGTAATATTGCATACTTGTGGCGTTCATCAGCGACATCCACCATCATTGTCTCTAAGCACATCCGGAGCTCCGTGTACTGTGCTCGATTCTCATAGGTGAAGTCTGGAAACGTCCGTGTACCAATGTATGACGCCGTGGATGGCTGATACATCGGCGAGCGTTGGGGGAGAGGCCTCCTAGGCGAGTCTCCTCTTGCGCCTCTCTGTGGGCTGGTACCGGCAGGGTACCATGGCCCGCTGGTCCAGGTGCTATTCCTCGGGGCTGGTCGTGCGTCATGCTCACCCGTGAATAGAGTCGGGGGTCTGTAGCGCAGCGCCGCGGGGGTATAGCCTGGGCTGTACTGGACCTCCTGGTCCGGGGAGTACTGTGCTGTCGTCGGGCTTGGTTCTCCTCCTCTCCCTCTTCTTCTTCTATCAGGTCCTCTAGATCCTGTAGTCGTTTATTTAGCTTCTCCGCAGTGTATGCCGCTCCTTCCTTGTAGCTGGGTCTCGCTTGGACCGGTCGGGGAAGGGGGTCTGCGGGGGGTATAGGCTTGGTCTGTTGGTCAAGTTCAGGGTCGCTTGCTCGGTTAGGGGGCGCTGCCCTTGACTGTTGTCTCGACGAGTTCCTTGAACCCCTGGCGGAGGGAGAGGGTGTTGCCTTGAGGATCAGCTGCTCCATTAGTTGCGCTTGTAGCTTGTCGTGCTCGGCTTGTAGTCTGTCGCGCTCGGTTTCGCGCTGGATGAGAGCGAGGTCGCGCTCTGCTTCTCTTTGGGCACCGGCAGCGGCACGCTGGGTGTCTGCTCGGTCTCTTGCCATATTCTCTTCCGTCTGAAGGCGTCTCATCTCCAGGCGTATGCGCTCTTCTTCGCTCCGTTGCTGCGTCTGGAGTCGATCGCGTTCACCCTGAAGTCGATCGCGTTCACCCTGGAGTCGATCGCGTTCGGTAGAGGCTGTCAGGCTGACGAGGAACGCCTGTGATAGCATCCTCTCCGCTTCGCTGGGGGAAGACGGTTGTAGAGGTGAGCCGCTCCTGGCTGTACTCGTTGGGGAGTCCTGGAGCTCTATCTCCTCGGCGCTCTCCTCATCTTGTTCCGTGCAGAGTTCTCTCTCTGTAGGGTTGTCTTCCTCCCGGGGCTGGTCGGGGACTACTTCTTCGGTATTGGCGGGGGGTAAAGGCATGTCAGCTCCCTCCTGGTCCCCACCGTGAGCTTGGTCAGTTACATTAGAACCCACTAGGGCCTCTGTGGTCGGGGTAACCTGGTCGTTAAGGTCAGACATAATTTTACTTTCTACTTTTACCGCGTTTACCGTTTGTCGAAGGCTAGGTAGTTGACTGACAGCGTAATCCTCTAAGTACTGAGGTGTCTGTCGTCTGCGCCGCGGGCGTTCTACGTTAGGAGGACCGTTTCGTGGAGTGTTCATCATAGGCCATTTCAATATTATTAACACTATATTAATATTACACTAGTTACCCTCCGGCTCGAAGGACCAATTGTAACTGAGGGGTACAATTCCCTGACTGTATTGATAAGTATGGTATCATTAAACCACTACCGCTTTATGTACTTTAACTACTGGCCACACAGTACATGATATAGATATGATGAACACTTTCCCACCATGAAACCAAGTCCACACAAATGTATAAATCGAATCTTTAATATATAGCAAAGGGTATATACAATGTTCACTTAATGACATTTATGATTTGAATGCACTTGTAAGGCAAATTAGTATTCGTAGGCAAATCAACATTGAATGTCCAATCTCTGGTTACGCAGGAAGCAAGTATACAACCTGGTTCTTTAGGGAACTATAGCGATGGTACTTAATGATTATAGCTGGATACACTAAAGGGGGTCCCGCTGGTTGTAAGTCAGTAGGGGGGGGGGGGGTTAGGAGAGCCGCTGGCGATATCCCATCTGGCCAACGATTTCTTGGGAGAATTCAGAGTGCTGAACACGGTGCCCACAGAACCTTGGTCCACAGATGAATACAGTTGGGCCCTCTTGTAGACGGTAGCTGCCGGTCCACAACGAAGAGACGTGAGGCGACCTCACTCGGGGTAGAGCGCCGTCTCACCTGGACTCCTCTCGGGGGGTAGTTCCAACACTCACCAGTGTTGGCTGTTATCCATGGCATAATCAAAGCACCCAAAGCAAGTAGATAATCCAAGCCGTGTAGGGCTCGCCGTCATCCGGGTAAGGTAATCCAATGTGCAGGTCCACTCGTCCTTGCCCAGAACTCCTCGGATGAAAGCACCACACGTGGTCTGCCCAGCCTGGTTAAGACTCTAGATAACGCGAGGAAAACGATGGGGGTACTGCTCACTTTATAACTCTAACCGAACGATGCACCATACATAATAGACTATTATTAACTTAATAGAAATACGTCCCACTCGACGGTATAGTGCCAAACTATGACAATTCAACTATTAATCCACACGATGTCTCAATGCCATTCTGAGGCCAAGTTGACCATACTGCACCACACGTGTATCGTGGGTGAGGCTTAACGTCTTGCCACTAGGTTGGAGGGTAAAGAACTAAGGGCTAAGGGACTAAAAAGAAAGTTCTACTTTACTTGCGCCATATATATATGCGCTGTGAACAAATAGTACCATTCGTATTTCACCAGACGTATTCCTACGCGGAACCGGGCTAGTAACGACATGTTCGTCGGCACGATTGAACTTGAACCAAGGGGCCTGGCCGCTGGCGCCAAGTTCTTGTCCAATGAGAGAATGAAACTATTATGGGCTGTTAGTAGACTAAAGGGATATTCAGTGTATATGTACAAGGAATATACAAGGGATATCAAACGATATACAAATACTATTAAATATATATCCATAAATAAATATATATATTCGGTTTAATCTGATCCTTCACAACAGTATCGATGGCCCCACCGTTCATTGTAAACAATGATGCATGTAGTTACTGTGTGTTGTTGTAGCCACCGGTTAATTTGCGATTTTTTTTGGTTTGTCATGACAAACCAATTACATAATCCAACATATGTGTAAAGAAACAACATATTCCAGTTAATGGTATATTTTTTTAATGATTCGTTACGGCGCAATCAATACTTCCATTTGTATAAATTCCGTTCGGGACCTCCATGTTTTGGGGGTATTCATCAGAAAAATCGGATCCGGGATTCGGCTCCCATCAGTCGGGCAAGAACTGCGGGTTTTCAGCCTCTCTCCTCTCTCCTGGAGCTTAATCGGAGTTTAGTATTCCTGCCTGGCTGAGGAGCCTGTCGCGCAGTGGCGGCTCGTGAATTCTTCACGGGGGGGGGGGGCGGAATTAATTAGTATCCCCCTCTATCTCTCCTTCTCTCTCTTTCTCTCTCTCACACACAGCGCGACGTGGAATCGATTCGTTACACAATCAGACCTAGCATGTGTAGTATTATATACCAAGAATAACTTCAGTATGAGTACAGGGCTGTACACATATTTTGCATATTGTTAAACGAGCCAAGGCTAGCTATTAAACTATCGATATGAATCGAAAACGGGGGACCCTGATGTAAACAAGACAAACGTCTTTCTCTGGTCTGCATCCCCTTAACAATTGTATGTATTGAGCCGTACTGTATTGTACCCATTCTGCAATCTGTTAAATAAAGTTTTTGTTAGGGTTTGAAACCGACCTCAAAGGCACGGCACAGACAGGTAGTTCTGAGTTAGCCAAATACTAGGGCGTATTTATTTTCAGAGTCAAAAAGGAGCAAGTAACAATCTTGAAACAAAGGGAGACTGCCTTCAGCAGAGTTATCTGCGGCTCTGCAGATCCTCTTGGTGTTCGAGGTGGGGAAACGGTGTTGACGCCGAAGCGGCTCTGCAGATACTCCCAGCTTCAACTCGAGGTGGAAAAGAGAGAGAGAGAGAGAGATCAATAACAGTCCACATCACACAGAGGCAGTGCGGTCTCCTCCTCCCTTAGCTGAGTCCAGAACAAACAAAACGATATCTTCAGTGTTCACCACAACACACAATTTAGCTGAGGGTCAGTGCAAAACAAAAACGATAATCTTCAGTGTCTCTTCTAAACACACACCCCAGCTGAGTCCAGTGCAAGCAAAATGATAATCTTCAGTGTTTCCTTTAACACACAACTTAGCTGAGTCAAGTGTAAGCAAAAATAGAACTCTTCAGTGTTCTTCAAAACACACAAAACAGAATAGTCCAAAAAGGGGTTTGGTTCAAACTCACCAGAGCGCAAGAGTAAAGCGGGTAAACGAGGCGCAGCTCAAAACGGGGGGACAAGGTCTTCACCAGCGGCAATCCACAGATGTCCTGGAGGGAGAGTAGACGAGGCACAGCAACGGGGAACAACAGGCAGAAACAGAAGTATTCAAAACGACCCGACATCGATTGAAGGGAAGTCCCAGTATAAAAAGCCTCTGGGGCGCTAATCAAAAACTATGACAGGTGCGTGCTGGAATTGATACTTGCTCCAAAAGCGTGTGGCGGGGAATGCACCAATCAACACAGTACCTTAAAGGAGCGGAGCGTGTGGCGGGGAATGCACCAATCAACACAGTACCTTAAAGGAGCGGAGCGTGTGGCAGGGAATGAACCAATCCTCACAGTACCCCCCCCTCCACAGGAGCCACCCGGCGACCAGCCCGACCCGGCTCGTTCGGGTGGGCACGATGGAATTCGGTGATCAGGCCGGGGTCCATGATGAGCTGGCGGGAGACCCAGCTCCGTTCCTCCGGGCCGTATCCCTCCCAGTCCACCAGGTACTGGAACCCCCGACCCCGCCGTCGAACGCCCATCAACCGGCGGACCTGCCACTGGGGGTGTCCGTCCACCATCTCGGGAGGAGGCGGGTCCGGAGCTTGAGGCATCAGGGGACTGAGAGAGACAGGCTTAACCCGGGACACATGGAAAACGGGGTGAATGCGCATGGACGCAGGAAGCTTAAGACTCCGGACTGAGCACCTTCAGAACCTCAAAAGGACCGACGAACCGCGGGTTGAGCTTCCTGGCCGAGGACCGAAGCGGAAGGTCCTTTGCGGACAGCCACAGCCTCAGCCCAGGGTGGTACGTCGGCGCAGGGACCCGGCGCCGGTCGGCCCCACGACTGGCGCGCTCCGATGACCGGAACAGCGCAGTCCTGGCGATCTCCCAGACCCGACGGCACCGGTCGAGATGCTCCTGTACGGAGGGAACCGGCACTTCCGACTCCTGTGCAGGGAAAAGAGGGGTTGGTAGCCCAGGGATACTTCAAAAGGTGAGAGGCCGGTGGTGGAACTGACCATGGAGTTGATGGAGTACTCGACCCAGGGAAGGAAACGGCTCCAAGAAGCAGGCTTCTCGGCAGCCACACGCCGAAGAGCAGACTCCACACTCTGGTTCATCCTCTCCGTTTGTCCGTTAGTCTGGGGATGATAACCAGAGGAAAGACTGACCGTTGCCCCCAATCCCTTGCAGAAAGCCTGCCATACCTGGGAAGTGAACTGTGGCCCCCGGTCCGAGACGACGTCCTGGGGAAACCCATGGAGGCGGAACACGTGGCGTGTCAGGAGGTCCGCCGTCTCGGCCGCAGAGGGAAGCTTGGGAAGGGCCACGAGGTGAACCCTCTTGCTGAACCGATCCACTACGGTCAGCAGGCACATGTTCCCCTGGGAAGAAGGAAGTCCTGTGACGAAGTCCAACGCCACATGGGACCAAGGGCAGCTCGGAATGGGAAGCGGCTGCAAAAGCCCGGAGGGCGCCTGGTGGGAGGCCTTGCTCCGGGCGCAGACTGCGCAGGCCAGTACGAACTCCTTGACGTCGTTCCTCATGGTGGGCCACCAGAATCGCCGAGCCAGGAAGGAGAACGTGCGATGAGCGCCTGGGTGGCAGGCGAACCGGCTGGTATGGCCCCACTGGAGGACCCGGGACCGGACTGAGTCGGGGACGAAGAGGCGATGAACCGGTACCTTGCCTGGAGCGCGATGGAAGCGTAGGGCACGCCTTACCACCCCCTCGATGCTCAAGGTGACCACTCCCACCACCCTGCCCTCTGGGAGGATGGGAGTCGGGTCCTCAGTGGATGGGGCTCCCTTGGAGTGTAACCGGGACAGGTAGTCGGCCTTCATGTTGCGGGAAAAAGGGCGCAACGTCAGCGAGAAGTCGAAACGACTGAGGAAGCTGGCCCATCTTGCCTGCCGGCCATTGAGGCGCTTGGAAGTACGGATATACGTCAAGTTCTTGTGGTCCGTCCAAATGGTGAATGGCTCCTCGGCCCTCTCTAGCCAATGACGCCACTCCTCCAAGGCAGCCACAACCGCCAGCAGCTCCCGATTGCCGATGTCGTAGTTCCTCTCGGCAGGGAGGAAACGACGTGAGTAGAAGGCGCACAGATGTACCTTCTGGTCCGTTGCCGACCGCTGAGATAAGATAGCCCCAAGTCCGGTATCCGAGGCGTCCACCTCTACGATGAACTGTCTCTTGGGGTCTGGATGGAGCAAGACTGGGGCGGTAGTGAACCTCTTCTTGAGGGAGCGGAACGCAGCACCCGCCGCTGGGGACCAGTCGAACGGCAGGGCGGGAGAGGTTAGCCTGGTCAGTGGTTCCGCCACCTGGCTGTAGTTCCGGATGAATCTTCGGTAGAAGTTGGCGAACCCGAGGAAGCTTTGTAACTCCTTCCGAGAGGTGGGTTCCGGCCACTCCTCCACGGCCCGGATCTTGCGAGGGTCAGCCCGGGTCAAGCCTCTCTCCACGATGAAGCCCAGGTAATCGACGGAGTCGGAGTGAAAACGGCACTTCTCTGCCTTGACGAAGAGCCGATTGTGGAGGAGGCGCTCCAGCACACGTCGGACATGCTGGATGTGTTCCTCGAGGATTTTAGAGAAGATGAGGATGTCATCTAGGTATACCACCACAAACTCCTCCAGCATGTCACGAAGGACGTCGTTCATGAGCGCCTGTAATACCGCCGGAGCGTTGGTGAGGCCGAACGGCATTACCAGGTACTCGTAGTGGCCCCTGGGAGTCTTGAAGGCGGTCTTCCACTCATCGCCTTCTCGGATACGGACCAGGTGGTAGGCACTCCGGAGGTCCAGCTTGGTAAAGACGGTAGCCTGGGTGAGAGGTTCGAAGGTGGAGTTCATGAGAGGAAGAGGGTACTTGTTCTTAATGGTGATCTCGTTGAGCTGGCGATAGTCGATGCAGGGTCGAAGGTCTCCGTCCTTCTTCCCAACAAAGAAGAAACCGGCCGCCACAGGGGAGGAGGAAGGCCGAATGAGACCTGCTTCCAAGGACTCAGAGATATAACGATCCATCGCTGCCTTCTCAGGGACGGTCAGACTGTAGAGGCGGCTGCCGGGAAGGGGAGCCCCTGAGCGAAGGTCGATGGCACAGTCGTAAGGCCGGTGAGGCGGAAGGGCCTGAGCCCGGGACTTACTGAAAACCTCCTCGAGGTCGTGGTACTCGGGGGGTATCGTCGAGAGGTCCGGAGGCGGCTCACAAAGAGGGCTCCGGGGCGAGGGACAGGATGCCGCCTGAAGACACTGGGCATGACAGGCGGAGCTCCACCCTCTGATGGTACCGGAGGACCAGGCGATGTGGGGCTCATGCAGCGCGAGCCAAGGCCTGCCCAGGACTACAGGGACAAGAGGAGAGCTGGTGATGAAAAACTGGAGTCTCTCCACGTGGTTACCAGCAATGGTGAGAAGGACTGGGACGGTGCGTTGAGTGATGTCAGCCAGGCGGTGTTGGTCCAACGCGAACACCTCCAAGGGTCTCACGAGGTCCTCTAGCGGAATGTTGGCCTGGGTAGCAAACTCGAAATCCAGGAAGCTCTCGTCAGCACCCAAGTCGATGAGTGCCTCCACCGTCGCCCGTTGGTCCGCCCAGGTCAGGGTGACGCTCATCAGACGACTAGGAAGTGCACGGTTCTGGGAACGAGAAAAACGGCTCACCAGGATCTCCCGGGGTCCCGGCGAGCCTGGTCTTTTGGCCTGGTGGGGCAGTTGGAGATACGGTGCCCATCCCGGCCGCAGTAGAGGCAAAGGCCGGACCTGAACCTGGCCTCTCGTTCAGCCGGACTAAGGTGAGAGCGTCCCAGCTGCATGGGTTCCTCCTCGGGCACCGAACGGGAGGGGAAGGGGCCACCAGTCGTGGAGGAAGCAGGACGGGCCGCAGTACCGTCACGAGTGCGGGAGGTCTGGGTCACCTCTGGAGGTCCCAGTCGGGCTCTCTCACGCCTTCTCTCCCGGAGGCGTCCGTCGATGCGAATGGCGAGGCTGAATAGGTCCTCAAAGGACTCCGGTTCCTCACGGGTCGCAAGCTGGTCCCTTACAGCGTCGTTGAGCCCCCTCATGAAGGTGAGACGAAGCGCTTGGTCGTTCCACCCGCTCTCCGTTGCCGCCAGTCTGAACTCCAGCACGTAGTCGGTGACCCCGCTACTGCCCTGCCGGAAGGTGCCCAACCGAGCTCCTGGGTCCTGGCCATGGGCTGGGTGGTGGAAAACCCTGCGGAGCTCTGCCACGAAGTCTGGGTAGGAAAAACAGAAATCAGCCCCCATTGCCCAGGGGGCAGTAACCCACTGTGCTGCCCGGCCTGAGAGCAGGTTAGTCATGTACGCCACTCGGGCTCCCTCTGAAGTGAATCGGCTGGATTGATGACGAAAAACCAACTCACATTGCATGATGAATGTGGCACAATCCTCGAAGTTACCGTTGAACAACCGTGGTTTGGAGAGACGGGGCTCCCGAGGTGTGGGATCGGGAGGCGCGGGGCCTGCCACGGCTGCGGGTGGTGCTCTGGCCGAGACTCCTGAAGCAGGTGGGGTTACAAGCAGGGCGTTAAATGCGTCACTCAGAGTTCGTAATTGGTGAAGAATATCAGCCTGCTGATTACCCTGGGCTGTCTGCAGGGTAGCCAGAGAGCCAAGGGACTCCTGAATAGGCAGGACCTGGGCTCGGAGCTCCTGTACAGCAGCCGCAGCCACACCTAGCTGTAGGCTGTGGTCGTTGGTCACTTCAATCTGGACCGCCAACGCGGTTCTGACTCTGTCTGTGTCGGCTGAGGTCGACATGGTCGGGTCGTAATGTTAGGGTTTGAAACCGACCTCAAACGCACGGCACAGACAGGTAGTTCAGAGTTAGCCAAATACTAGGGCGTATTTATTTTCAGAGTCAAAAAGGAGCAAGTAACAATCTTGAAACAAAGGGAGACTGCCTTCAGCAGAGTTATCTGCGGCTCTGCAGATCCTCTTGGTGTTCGAGGTGGGGAAACGGTGTTGACGCCGAAGCGGCTCTGCAGATACTCCCAGCTTCAACTCGAGGTGGAAAAGAGAGAGAGAGAGAGAGAGAGATCAATAACAGTCCACATCACACAGAGGCAGTGCGGTCTCCTCCTCCCTTAGCTGAGTCCAGAACAAACAAAACGATATCTTCAGTGTTCACCACAACACACAATTTAGCTGAGGGTCAGTGCAAAACAAAAACGATAATCTTCAGTGTCTCTTCTAAACACACACCCCAGCTGAGTCCAGTGCAAGCAAAATGATAATCTTCAGTGTCTCCTTTAACACACAACTTAGCTGAGTCAAGTGTAAGCAAAAATAGAACTCTTCAGTGTTCTTCAAAACACACAAAACAGAATAGTCCAAAAAGGGGTTTGGTTCAAACTCATCAAAGCGCAAGAGTAAAGCGGGTAAACGAGGCGCAGCTCAAAACGGGGGGACAAGGTCTTCACCAGCGGCAATCCACAGATGTCCTGGAGGGAGAGTAGACAAGGCACAGCAACGGGGAACAACAGGCAGAAACAGAAGTATTCAAAACGACCCGACATCGATTGAAGGGAAGTCCCAGTATAAAAAGCCTCTGGGGCGCTAATCAAAAACTATGACAGGTGCGTGCTGGAATTGATACTTGCTCCAAAAGCGTGTGGCGGGGAATGCACCAATCAACACAGTACCTTAAAGGAGCGGAGCGTGTGGCGGGGAATGCACCAATCAACACAGTACCTTAAAGGAGCGGAGCGTGTGGCGGGGAATGAACCAATCCTCACAGTTTTCATTCATTCATTCAAACATAGACGATATTGAACAAGCCATACTCCACTTATTTTCAATCCAAAAGAAACTCCACTCTCTCTGATCAATACAATAATAATGAACACATTTGTATAACTTGTCATTTTAAACAAGTCACCATTCATTGTCTGGTTGATTATGATCCACCCGCGACGAAAACAAAAACACAGCATAAAGAGAGAGAGAGAGAGAGAGAGAGAGAGAGAGAGAGAGAGAGAGAGAGAGAGAGAGAGAATTAACTCACTGTTTATGTGGTCGAGGAGGGCTTGATAAAGTGTATAATTATGTCCACTGTTGTCCCCAGACTGTTGATGTATATCCACTCTGTCCAGACTGTTGATGTATATCCACTCTGTCCAGACTGCATCCAGCAGCTATTAGCTTGTTGTTAGCACAACACAACAGTACTGTGATGAATGAATGAATGAGTCTGTTTTTGCCCATTTCCGCGTCGAACAGCCTGCAAACTACCTGGCGTTCCTATCGCCATGCTCTTAGACAAACTCTAACCTTAACCAACTTTGAAAGAGTGCCTAAGCTTAACCGTCGAAAGAACTTGCCGTCACGCTCTAAGACAAATAGCTGCATCACAACTATCACAACTAACCAGAAACCGGCGTTGGCCAATCAGAGAGAGCGTCTCCGCGAAATGCGGCTACGGAAATTATAGACGCTGCTGCTTAGACCGCTTCAAAACGCGCCCGTGTTCCATCATAATACATCATATTTCAACGCACAGCGCGTTACGCACTGATTGGCTGCGACGGATACAGTGATGAAACAGTGCACGGCGTGCACGCGCACTCAAAGCGCTATTGCGTCTAGCCCGAGAGAAATACGGCTAGGAGAAATGCGGCTACGGTAACGGAACGTATTCTCTATCAGACAGTGAGTCACTTCCTGTTCAGGAAAACGATTATTTATATGTGATATATTAACGTTATATTGTGCATTGGAAACACAAACATACTTAAAATGAGTAAATATTATTCATTTTAAACATGTTTATATTATTTATAGGGCTATAAAACAAAAAACAAAAAGCAAATATTTCTTATTCTTCTCTCTTTTAACCAGGGTTAACCAGGGGGGGGCGGCGCCCGAGCGCCCCTAGTGGCCAGCCGCCACTGCCGGCTCATGCGCATGCGCGCACTCGGCCAATCAGAGCAATGCGGAAGGACGGAAGTGGGCTGCCAAAAGTATTCACGCGTCCCAAATAGCGTACCGAACAGGAACAAGATAAACAATGAAAAGAGTTGTACTTTGCCCCATAGTGAATGTTCAGAATTCCAGAATGTCCCTTTAAACCTTGTACGAGGCTCCTCATTAAACATGTGACTTACAGGGCGCAGCACTCCCTATGCTGCTCTGCTGCGACAGTGGAGAGTGTGGCCAGTCACACACCACCTGGGTGCATCTCTCTCCCCTTCCTTATGTGTGTTTGTGTTTGTATCTGATTCAAACACCACACACCTAAAGTACATTCAAGACCTGTGTTCAAACCTCTGTAACCCCCTGTCTATAAATTATCCACTATACAAAGTGAATTCATCTTCTCTGCCTTGGTCTCTGCATCTTACCAGTTTTTCTCAGTCGCGTTGGTGCATTTCTCACATCACCTTTAACATTTGCACAACAGTTAGTCCATTTCTCAAAACAATTAGTACAAACTGCAAAACCTAGTTGATAACCTGCAAAAGCATGTCACTTGCTCAAAATGGATAGTTCCTTCCTCAAAAGCAAGTATTCTTGTCAATGAAAGTGTCAGTGTCATCAAAATGGAGATGGCGCCGCTACGACTGGCTGCCTGTCTGTGCGCTCCGTCGAGACTGTGCTTACTTTTGTTAATATTTATAGTTTTAAGAGTTTTGTCTGTACCAACAGTAGGTGCATTTAATGTGTATGACCGTCAGTCACTTATAGACATTGGATTACGGGAAACTTACCGACTGGATTACTCTCTGGATCAGCTCTCTGAACCGCAACAATGGCCTGTTGAGATCTTGAAGACATCAGGACCGGATCTCGCCCCCAGGGACAAAGGACCCAGACGGCGAGGAAAGAGAGCTGGAGTCCGTAACAGGCTGAGAACCAGGCGGCACAGGACACCACTACCCAGTATATTGCTAGCCAATGTACAATCAATAGACAATAAACTAGACGATATCCGAGCAAGGATTCAATTCCAGAGAGACGTTAGAGACTGTAACGTTCTCTGCTTCATCGAGACGTGGCTGGCGCCAGAAGTCCCAGACCACGCCATCCAACCGGACGATCACTTCTTCATTCACTGCAAGGATAGAACAGCAGAATCCGGCAAACAGCGTGGAGGTGGAATAGCCTTCACGTTGAACAACAATTGGAGCGATCCAGACAACGTGAAGGAACTATCGAGCCACTGCTCCCCCAACCTGGAATATATATCCATCAAGTGTCGACCTTTCTTCCTCCCGAGGGAGCTAACGTCGATCATCCTGGTCGGGGTGTATATTCCACCGCAAGCCAACACTGGCGACACGCTCTCCAGGCTCCACGACGAGGTAAATAAACTCCAGGCAGCTAACATTGATGCTGCTATTGTGGTTGTGGGTGATTTCAATAGCGCCAATCTGAGAAAGGTATTGCCGGACTTCTATCAGCATGTGACTTGCAACACCAGAGGCGGTAACATTTTAGACCACTGTTACACGCAATTCAAGGGTGGATACAAGGCTCATTCTGCTAGTGGCTTCGGGAAGTCTGATCATGCGGCCATCTTTCTTTCACCAAAATATAAACAAAGAATCAAGAGCACTCCGGTAGTCTCGCGAGAGGTGCAGAAATGGGATGTGGAGTCAGGGGAGACGCTCCAAGCTGCGCTTAAATGCACAGACTGGAGTGTATTCCGTGACACAGATAACATTAATGTCTACACGGAGACAGTGCTGGACTTTGTTCGTACTTTGGTGGAAGAAACAATCCCCACTACCACAATTAAAGTTTACCCAAATCAAAAACCCTGGGTAGACAAATCCGTCCGTGAAGCTCTGAAAGCGTGCACCACAGCATACAACGACGGCCTGGTGGCAGCAACATGAATGACCACAAGGTGGCGCGATACAACGTAAGGAGGACAGTAATAGAGGCAAAACGGCGCTACAGGGATAAAATTTAACTCCAGTTTGAACAGGCTGACTCCAGAGCTATGTGGCAGGGCCTCAAAACGATGACAGACTACAAAGGCACCTCCCTCAAACTGAACAGTGACATCTCCTTAGCAAATGATCTCAATACCTTCTATGCAAGGTTTGAGGCTGGTAATAACAACACCAGCCTACAAGCCACGGCAATGGGGGGGGGGGGTCTGCTGATGGAGACTCAGTGTTCAGGGTAACAGAGCATGAGGTGAGGCGGACCTTTAAGAAAGTGAATATCAGGAAGGCAGCAGGACCGGACGGCATCCCCGGCCGCGTCCTAAAAGTCTGTGCCGACCAACTGGCCCCGGTATTCACTGACATATTTAACCTGTCCTTAGAACAGGCTGTCATCCCCACCTGCCTGAAGAAGTCCACTATCATCCCTGTACCTAAAAAATCCAAGCCTGCTTGCCTCAACGACTACCGCCCTGTAGCTCTCACCTCCATAGCCATGAAGTGCTTTGATAAGCTAGTAAAGGGCTACATCTGCTCCTCCCTCCCCATCAACCTGGACCCCCTGCAATTTGCATACCGCCCCAACAGGTCCACGGAGGACGCCATAGCCCATGTGCTGCACACAGCAGCATCACACCTGGACAAGAGGAAGGGGAACTATGTGAGAATGCTATTCATCGACTACAGCTCGGCATTCAATACCATAGTCCCCTCCAAACTCATAGCCAAGCTCAGGGACCTGGGCTTGAACTATGACCTCTGCCAGTGGGTCTTGGACTTCCTGACGGGCAGACCCCAGGTGGTGAGAGCAGGCAACTGCACCTCCTCATCCATCACCCTCAACATAGGGGCCCCCGAGGGCTGTGTTCTGAGTCCCCTCCTCTACTCCCTGTACACACACGACTGTGTGGCTCAGCGGAGTAACAACACAATCATCAAATTTGCTGACGACACAGTAGTGGTGGGCCTGATCTCTGCAAATGACGAGAGGGCCTACCTGGAAGAGGTCAAGGTCCTGGCGGGATGGTGCCAGGAGAACAGCCTCTCCCTGAAACGTCAGTAAAACAAAGGAGATGATTGTGGACTTCAGGAGGTCGGGGGTCAAGGACTACAGCCCCCTCAGCATCGACAGGGCACCGGTTGAGAGAGTGAACAGCTTTAAGTACCTCGGAGCCCACATATCCGAGGACTTGACATGGACCACACACATTGACAGTGTTGTGAAGAAGGCACGACAACGCCTCTACTTCCTCAGGCGCCTAAGGAAGTTCCAAGTCAGTCAGAAGATCCTTAAGAACTTCTACTCATGTACAATAGAGAGCATCCTGACTGGCAACAATACCTCCTGGTTTGGGAATAGCACTGCACAAGACCGAAGCAGACTACAAAGAGTGACACGTTCAGCCGAATGCACAATTGGAGGGGGGCTCCCGACCCTCCAGAACATTTACAACAAGCGGTGCAGGGGTAAGGCTAAGAGAATCATCAAGGACTCCAGCCACCCGAACAACTGCCTCTTTGAACTGCTGCGGTCAGGCAAGCGATACCGGAGTCTCAAGGCGAGCACAGAAAGACTCAGAAGAAGCTTCTATCCCCAGGCCATCAGGCTGCTCAATGAACAATAAACACTATACAACAACCATCAAATGCACACAGCACACACATCCACATGCACACACTCACTTTAAACAAACAACACACTGCAGCACCCACTCTCCACACTTTAGATCACCTAAACACAGTTTATATTTATTGATAAAGGATTTGCACTACAACTCGTACACCTTACTGTAAATTGTACCTAAATTGTACCTCATCCCATTTCTGCTTTGCACTATATAGTATTGTATATTAGTACACTGCATAGTATATTGTATATTATATGGTAACTCAGTTACGTCTATTCTGCATCGAACATTGTACATATGTCTATACTGAACACTGTGACCTCATTTTTTACTTCTAATTTACATGCTATACTATCTTATTTCATACTTACCTTGTCTAGCACAGTCTCTGGAGCGTAACAGTGAGAAGCATTTTGTATAAAAGTATTCTGTACTTCTGTATGACAACTATTAAAGAAACTTGAAACTTGAAACTTGAAATGAAAAGTCCTGACACCATTCTTTATGAACAAGATAGTCAAATGGCTTTGTCATGTTTTCATTATGACAGATCACTCTGTAAGTGTTTTCCAATGCAAAAAAGTCAGATCTTGGTGACACTACCTGAAAATGCTCAAGACAGCACTATACACTATTTGCACAGCCATTTGAAATCTACAGTTAAGGGGAGACACTGCAGGTGAATAGGGTAAAAAAATTAACTAATAGATATCACAATGAAACTTCCCCAGTTGATTACTTACATTAAGACAAGACTTTTTTGTATTACAAGTTTTCTGAAATTGTATGTTTAAATATGCAAATGAGGCATTATCTACTTAAATATGCACTAATTTGCATATAATTCCAGGACAGAAATCTGAACATTGGATAAAGCCATTTTCAAAATTATAGTTTCATTTTGTTGACATATTAGAGCCAAAGGTTATTACAGAGGGGATTTTGGATATCTCTTTTTATCACTCCATAAATCAGAAAATACTCCATTCAGTAAATTTTTATGGTAAAATTCCATATTTCGCCATGTTTTTAGGAATAAAATGTGATATAAATCAGGGTATGAATGCGATATCAACAAACCCTTCTGTAAATACCTTCAGAACATAGATATGAATAGAACTGGAAGGTTTGGTGTATGTGAGTGCTACTGAAGTGGAGATTTCTGGCTCAGAGTATGAGGAAAAACTCTTAAAACTCATTTTTGGGAAAACGCGTTCAAAGTTCTGTATTGTAAAATGCCATACTTTTTTTTTTAAACAGATATTTACAAACACAAAATCTAATCAAACCATTAGTAATAGACAACCTAAACACATGCCTGATAACTGAATAATAATAATAATGATGTTATTGAACTGAACAGAACTACACACAGGCTACAAACAGTGTAGTACAGTGTAGTACCCCCTAATAGGCAAACAATATTTAAATAGATATCACTATGAAACTTTCCCAGTTTGTTATGTACATATAAACTAAGAAAAAATATATTGCAAGTTTTCTGAAATGTATGTTTATATATGCAAATGAGGCACTTCCCCATTAAATATGTGCACATTTATGGGTGCAATAAGGCAAAATGAAGTAAAATAAACAACTAAATGTGAGTTATTGACGTTTTATTGTCACTAGATTCATAGAAGACATGTTTAGGAAGCAAAATATAACAAAATCTCAAAATCAACAAAAAAAGTATATTTGCCTATTCACCTGCAGTGTCTCGCCTTAAGGTGAGACACCCCAGGTGAATAGGCAAAAACAATATTTGAATAGATATCACTATGAAACTTTCCCAGTTTGTTATGTACATAACAACTTAGAAAAAATGTATTGCAAGTTTTCTGAGATCTTTTGTTTATATTATGCAAAATAGGCATTACCTCATTAAATATGCACTAATTTGCATATGACGTTTGGGTATTTTTTTAAATGGTTTCATTATGTTGACACATAACACAGTACACTTTTTACAGAAGGGATTGTGGATATGTCTTTTTATCATCCCATGAATCAGGAAATGCTGACTACAGTCATAAAAAATCAATTGTTGCCATGTTTTTGGTCTAAATGTACTATAAATCAGGCTATGAATGATATATCAACAAACCCCTCTGTAAAAAGATGCAGGGTATATATAGGAAGAAATCTGGAAAGTATGGTGTGTGTAGGTGCTATGGAATGGTACATGTCTACCCTTGTGTGTAAGAAAAACGCATAAAAACTCATTTTTGGGAAAACGCCTTCAAAGTTCTGTATTGTAAAATGCCAAACAGCTATTTACAAACACAATACCTAATCAAACCATTAGTAATTGACAACCTAAACACATGTCTGATAACTGAATAATAATAATAATAATAATAATAATAATAATAATAATAATAATAATAATAATAATAATAATAATAATAATAATAATAATAATAATAATAATAATAATAATAATAATAATAATAATAATAATAATAATAATAATAATAATAATAATAATAATAATAATAATAATAATAATAATAATAATAATAATAATAATAATAATAATAATAATAATAATAATAATAATAATAATAATAATAATAATAATAATAATAATAATAATAATAATAATAATAATAATAATAATAATAATAATAATAATAATAATGATGTTATTGAACTGAACAGAACTACACACAGGCTACAAACAGTGTTGTAAGTAACAGTGTAAACAGTGTAGTACCCCCTAATAGGCAAACAAATATTTGAATAGATATCACTATGAAACTTTCCCAGTTTGTTATGTACATATAAACTAAGAAAAAATATATTGCAAGTTTTCTGAATTTTATTTTATATATTATTATTATTATTATATATTATAACTAAATGTGTGTTATTGACGTTGTATTGTCACTAGTTTCATAGAAGACATGTTTAGGAAGCAAAATATAACAAAATCTCAAAATCAACAAAAAAAAGTATATTTGCCTATTCACCTGGGGTGTCTCGCCTTACTGTAAGTTACACATTACTGTACACATTGTAATATTCCCTCCTTGTTGGTCTGGGACATCAATGGTTTCTCTCTGTCCAATGTGATTTCTTCCACGCCTTCTACCTTTTGCCAGATTGAAACCCGCCTCATCAACGTATATGAATGTGTGCAGCGGTGTCAGGAGGAAGGTATAGGTGAGTTCCAATTGTTGTAGGCAATCACAGAGACGGAGAAGGTATACTCTTGAACAGGTTCGACTTTAATAGTAAAGAACATAAAGAGTAATACTAGGATACTATGCCAAGGGCAAAGGAACGAGAGAATAGATAATTGAGCTTAGTGGTGGTCCAGAACTGGAACCGGCCGCGTTATCTCCGAACGCCTATAGTGAAGACCTGACGAATGACAAGCAGAGGAAAGGAATGTTAAATAGCCACCAAATACCAACATTCCACACACACCCCTGTGACAGCTAATCAGAAGCCAACCCCTAAGTGACAGCACTAAATGACAGGGAAAAACAAGTGACAGCAGTCAGGTGACAGATGACAGAGAAGGTGGGTGGTTCCCGACCATAGTCAGGAACCAGAATCGTAACACAGCGGTTCCCTGGTACACGCTTTATCCCAGAAGAGAGAGAGAGAGAAAAACTATTACAACTTTTCCTGTGTAACATAATGCATTTTGGACAACATATTGAACACTATGAACTGTCATGTAAGTGTACTGCATGGCACTACACAAAGTAACCAGTTTACAGCACTGAACATTAGAGTATGCATAGAACACATAAATGTGTTCTATACATACTGGCGACGGATCTCCTTCACTTGAGCACTCTGTCAATTGTAGCGATTGAAACGGATTCAATACCAAAGATATTGTCATCCTCTATAACAGCTCTTTGTATCTCGCTCAACCTTATGGCATTGTTTGCAATCACCATTGCACAAATGGCTTCCTCTTGTTGCGGAGAAAAAGGGGGCCCTCTTCCACCTCTGCAAGGTTTTCTTGCAATCCTATGTGGTGCAGAGTAAAATTACAGTATGTAAATGTACAGTAAACATGAGATATACTGCTTCACGTAACCCATATTACTGTAGTGTACAATAACAGTGCTTCCCACTTCCCAAATGCTGCAGTACAGTACCATATTGTAAGCTTCATGTATGACACAATGTATGTCCAAAAGTATTTGCAATTTATTTGGAGGAATGAGAAACTACTACTATGATGTGCACAAATTACTAAATGTTGTGGAGGTTGAACTAACAGTTTATTCTGATCTGAGAAATGCACCAAAGCAATTGAGAAAAACTGGTAAACCAAGCCTCACAAAGGACGGCCCCACACCACCAGCAATAGAGAAACACATTATGACTCATTCATTTCAATTCAAATACTGAATTTAACAGCCAATGCTGTGATGGCCTCAACAGAGCTATACCAGGGGGTCGGAAAGAGGTTATAGAACACAAGCACAGTTCAGCTCCATTCAACTAGTGGGCAGGCCATGTCCACTATCCACCAGCTGTCTCCAGTGCTTTCAGTCTGCTGAATGTGGTCAGGATCCACTGAATACTCTTGACCCCTACAGCAGCCGTGACCTCAGCAATCAACGCACCGCCATTACTGAAGACCTGGGATGGGTGGTGGTGATTTCATCTCCACCACGATGTCCAAACTTAGAAGCACCTCAGTTCTACAGTTCTCCAAGCACATACGCACTTCTTCAACCATTATCTGAAATTTAAATTATTTAAAAAAATATATAAAAATTAAAATCTAACCCAAACTAACCTACCCTGTAGCACTCAACACTTTGATAAACATTGTTACTCAGCTGATAGAGTTGTACCCTTCCTGATGACTTGTCGTACAGAACTTGTAAGTCGCTTTGGATAAAAGTGTCAGCTAAATGACTAAATGTAAATGTAAATAGTTCAGTCCAGTATCCAGGCTTTTTCAAGGCTGACAAACCCTACTGCCTTGGACTCAACCATGCCACGGCCTGACCTACAGTAGCAACGAAACCCCAGTCCACAGCCACTCATGTCAGTGTCTCGTTATCTTCTATGCTTCCCCCGACCATGGCCTTCTCCACTCTGGCACTGGACTGTTGGGCATCCACACCATTGCAGAGTAGAACAGCATTATTACCGTCATCCTTTAGTTTTCCTCAGAGTCACGCTATGGTTGCACACACTATCCAGGGTTAATACCCTCCTCGCTCAATGGTGTATCCACCTACTGTCAGTGTGGGAACACCACTCGCCAGAGCAGCCCAGACCTGCACAGCCCAGACCTGCAACTCTAACCACCACAAGACAGCTGTCAGCTACTCAAATTCTAAGTGAGGACGGAACTACTGATCTAGCCTCTGATCTAGCCTCTGATCTAGCCTCTGATCTAGTCTCTGATCTAGCCTCTGATCTAGCCTCTGATCTAGCCTCTGATCTAGCCTCTGATCTAGTCTCTGATCTAGTCTCCATGGACTCAATGTCACCATGAACATCAGCCCCTTTGCAGGCTGCATATCAGCTCCAGTCAGCCCTGTGCAGCCTGCATATCAGCTCCAGTCAGCCCCTGTGCAGCCTGCATATCAGCTCCAGTCAGCCCCTGTGCAGGCTGCATATCAGCTCCAGTCAGCCCCTGTGCAGGCTGCATATCAGCTCCAGTCAGCCCCTGTGCAGGCTGCATATCAGCTCCAGTCAGCCCATGTGCAGGCTGCATATCAGCTCCAGTCAGCCCCTGTGCAGGCTGCATATCAGCTCCAGTCAGCCCCTGTGCAGGCTGCATATCAGCTTTGGTCACTTGCTGCTATGATGTCAGCTAATCCACTGCAAGACATGATCCCTGCATATCAGCCCCAGTCGAGAGTTATTTCTCCCCCAATGTACCAGGTGTTTGATGGAGCTGCTCCACCTCTGAACCCAGCCTATCGGCACCCTCTTCCTACTCACACACCTCTCTAGCCTGTTACCCTGCCCAAACTGGAGAATCTGGTACATCATAGTGAGAAGGAGTTCACATAGGTCTTTAGATGGCTCTTTATCACCTCCTGAACCCGCATACCAACCATTATCTGAAAAAAAAAAAAAAAAAAAAAAAAAAAAAAAAAATAATAATAATAATAATAATAATAATAATAATAATAATAATAATAATAATAATAATAATAATAATAATAATAATAATAATAATAATAATAATAATAATAATAATAATAAAATAAAAATCTAACCCTAACTAACCTTACTGTCATGCACTTGTCCTAATATACTAACCTACACTGTAGCACTCAACACTTTGATGAACATTGTTACTCAGCTGATAGAGTTGTGCCCTTCCTGATGACTTGTCATACAGAACTTGTAAGTCGCTTTGGATAAAAGCGTCAGCTAAATGACTAAATGTAAATGTAAATTCAGAACAGTACAAGTACAGAGTTCTGATTGGAACACCTTGTCCTAGAGGAGGCTCGTCTTATTGCTCAGGCATGTCGGAACTACACTGAACCATACACAGCAGTAAACCAGGCCCTTCAAAGGCAGTATGGCCAACCACATCAGCTTGCCCAAAGTGAGATAGCTAGCACTGTGAATACTCCAGAGATCAGGGGTGGAGACCTTAAAGCCTTTCAAACTTTCTCTCTCAAAGTGGATCGTTGCATCGTTGGCATGCTGATGTCTTTAGAGGGTTCCTGGGGGCATGGCGTCCTGTACCAGTCACGTCGACAGGCTTCTTAGCAAACTCCCCAGGCACTACAGAGACGGATTGGTTGAGCATCTACAGGTTGGGGGAATCTACACGCAACCTCTCTGACTTGGCTCAAAGTCAAAGCTGAATCTCAGCGCCTATCTTCCAAAAATGGCACAGCGCCATCGCGTCGAAAGGTCGTCTGATCCACGTCCCCGTCAGACTAATTTCTTCCCCAAGGCCAGGGTTCAGCCTGTGAACATTTACCATGGCACAGGTGAGGCCGGGGAAGAGAACACGGTCACTGTGGCACCTAACCCACAATTGACTTCCCCTACGTCTCAAGCCGAACCAAATCCATTTCCACCCAAACCCCCCAACCCCCCGAATTCTCCTCACTTCGGCGGAGTCTGGGAGCGTGAAATCCGGTCTGTGAAATCGTCCCTTCAAGTGGTCCTTGGAACTTAGCCTGTTTCAGAGGGTTCTCTTCGGGAAGTCCTCACCGATGTGGAGGGCGCTCTCAATTCCAAACCTCTGATGCGGCCGATCCCGATCCTGTGACGCCCCATATGTGCTGCTCGTGCTGCTTACCGGTCTGCTGAGGTAAATATAAAGGACATAACAGATCTCAGACCTGTTGCTAGGCTGATTCAATTGCCTGAAGTTGATGATGACGATAAGTCATAACAGCATGGGGGAGGGGGGATGGGGGGAGGGGGTACATGTATGGGCATGGGAATAGTAGAAGGCATACATATAGGTAATACAATTATCGTAAAGATAAAAGATAAGCAGTGTAAACAATATAATTAACTCTGAATATAAGCATATGAGCAAGTAAACAGTGTAATCAAATGTGCAGATGAGGGTCTGTCTGCCCAGTTATATTATATGTTACAATTAGGGATGTCCGATATTATCGGCCTACCGATATTGGCATTAAAATGTGATATCGGAAAATATCGGTATCGGGTTAAAAATTATTATTATAATTTTTTTTTCTATAACCTTTATTTACCCAGGCAAGCAGGTAAGAACAAATTCTGATTTTATTTATTGTCAAAAGTATGCATAATGTTGTATTAATTCCACAACAAGAGATATGTAATGTTAATTACCTGAAATTATTCCGTTTTTTGGGGGGGGGGGGAACCCTGCATATATCGGTATCGGAAATTAAGAATTGGACAATATCGGTATATCGGTATCGGTAAAAAAGCCAATATCGAGCATCCCTAGTTACAATAAATATGGTCAATAACACTTGAATCTGAATATATGCTATGAGTAAGTTAAAGTATACAGTATACAGGTGCAGTATACATAAGGTACCCTAACTGGCATGATGCGTCACATACGTTGATGATGATGATGATGATGATGATGATGAAGATGAAGATGAAGATGATGATGATAATGATGATGATGATGATGATGATGATGATGATGATGATGATGATGATGATGATGATGATGATGATGATGATGATGATGATGATGATGATGATGATGATGATGATGATGGCCAGTCACACACTACCTGGTTACACCTCTCTCACGTTCCTTATTTGTGTTTGTATCTGATTAAAAAACCACACACAATGAAACCTAGAGTACATTCAAGACCTGTGTTCAAACCTCTGTACCTCTGTAACCCCCTGTCTGCAAATGATCCAATAAACAAAGTGAATTGATCTCTTGGTCTCTGCTTCTTAAACCAAGCCCCACAAAGGACAGCCTCACACCACCAGCAATAGAGCAACACATTATTATGACTCATTCATTTCAATTCAAGACTGAATTCCTTTCAGTGAATCTAATGTATTGGATAGAGGTATTACAGTTTTTCTCAATTGCTTTGGTGCATTTCTCTGATCAGAATTAAAGTTCTCATAACTGTTAGTTCAACCTCCACAACATTTTGTCATTTGTGCACATCATAGTAGCAGTTTCTCATTCCTCCGAACAAATTGCAAATGCTTTTGGACATGCATCAATTGCTTTCATACAATTCTCTGCTGTTTTATAACATTATCATTTTCTTATGTCATGTCAGTAAAAATGTGCTATACTTATGACTGCTGAATAGTCATTCCCTATAAAACTAATAGTCCTCATTTCATTGCTTGAGTCATTACATACAAAAATGTTGAACTAGTTGTCAAAATCTGTCAATCACGGCCTCACAACGGCTGAGGCTGGTCAAAGGGTGCAGCCAAATGTTGAGAGAACCACTGTAAATAAAATTACTGTATTCAAAGATTTCGTCGGGAGAGCAGGTGTGTATACTGGACAGTAATTCAACACTAAACAATCTGCACTGCACTACTGCCATTGTGTCATACATGAAGCTTGCAGTGGGACAAGAACTTGTCACTTTTTACATTTAGACAGCTTTACTGCAGCACAGATTTACTGTATTGTAGTGTAAAGTAGTGTTACAGTAAATATTTGCCATATTTACAGTATGGTATTGTACTGCAGCATTTTACAAGTGGGAAGCACTGTTATTGTACACTACAGTAATATGGGTTACTGTAAAGCAGTATATCTCATGTTTGCTGTACCACATAGGATTGCAAGACAACCTCGCAGAGGTAGAAGAGGGTCCCTTTTTACTCTGCAACAAGAGGAAGCCATTTGTGCAATGGTGATTGCAAACAATGCCATAAGGTTGAGAGAGACACAAAGCGCTGTTATAGAGGATGACAATATCTTTGGGAATATTTAATCTGTTTCAATCGCTACAATCGCTCAGGGTAAATTAAATGCGCATGAAACAATTGTAGTACAATGTGCCATTTGACCGGAACAGCGACAGAGTGAAGGAGATCCGCCACCAGTATGTACAAGTAAAACATTTATGTGTTTTATGCATACTCTAATGTTCAGTGCTGTAAACTGGTTACTTTATGTAGTGCCATGCAGTACACTTACATGACAGTTCATACTGTACAATATGTTGTCCAAAATGCATTATGTTACACAGGAAAAGTTTATCGTTTTTCTCTCTCTCTCTTCTGGGATAAAGCGTGTACTGGAGCTGGATGCCAGGGAATCGCTGCACACATTCATATATGTTGATGAGGCGGGTTTCAATCTGGCAAAAGGTAGAAGGCGTGGAAGGAATCGCATTGGACAGAGAGCAACCACTGATGTCCCAGGCCAACAAGGAGGGAATATTACAATGTGTGCAGCCATCGCAGAAAACGGCGTCCTCACCCATATACCCCGCCTTGGTCCACACACAACATCTGCTGATTTTTTTAAACACTCTTTACATGGACATAATCCCTGAGAATGAGAGGGGTCTAAATGGCGACCATCTGACCAAGTACATTGTTGTATGGGATCATTTCACCACGCAATTCTGGTCACACAGTGGTTTGCAGCACATGAAAGGATGCTGGTGGAATATCTCCCTCCCTACTCCCCATTCCTGAATCCAATAGAGGAGTTTTTCTCTGCCTGGAGGTGGAAGGTATACGACCGGCATCCACATACCCAAATGGCCCTGCTAGAGGCCATGGATGCAGCATGTGGTGACATCACAGCACAGTCCTGCAGAGGGTGGATTCGCCACTCAAGGAGATACTTTCCTTGCTGCATTGCCAGGGATGATATTCGCTGTGATGTCGATGAAAATATGTGGCCAGACAGACAGGAACGTCTGGATGTGAATGAATGATTTACAGTACTGTGTATGTTGTATGTTCCAATTCAGTTCCAATATGTACTGCAATATTACGTATTTACAGTTGTGCACAGCTCTACCCAAAGGCCAAAGGGTGTTTCTTATGTTTGTTGTAAATTAGTTTGTATTTTTCTTTTGCACAATGCTGTGAACAAATAAAAATTGCAAAGAGCATATGCAGTAAAAATTTGAAACATACGTGTCTTGTACTCATTTACCTCACTAAATACAGCAATGTGTAACTGTAGATTTCAAATGGCTGTGCAAATAGTGTATAGTGCTGTCTTGAGCATTTTCAAAAAGTGTCACCAAGATCTGACTTTTTTGCATTGGCAAACACTTACAGAGTGGCAAAAGCCTTTTGACTATCTTGTTCATAAACAATGGTGTCAGGAATTTTCATTTTGATGACAGTGACACTTTCATTGACATGAATACTTGCTTTTGAGGAATGAACTATCCATTTTGAGCACGCTTCTGCAGGTCATCAACTAGGTTTTGCAGTTTGTACTAATTGTTTTGAGAAATGCACTAACAGTTATGATAACTTTAATTCTGATCAGAGAAATGCATCAAAGCAATTGAGAAAAACGAAGTTGTTTCAGCCTTCAATCAATACAAAGGCAAAGTATACTTCCTACAGTTATTGGGACTGCAATGTTTTTCTCAGGTGATATATTGTAGATGCTCACATGCAGCACCACAAGCACGCACACACACGCACGCACACACACACACACACACACACACACACACACACACACACACACACACACACACACGCACACACACACGCACGCACGCACACACGCACCTGCATGGGGGGGGTTCATGAGTGTGCTTGCATAGTGCCTATGTGTGCATATCAGCGTGTGTGTGTGTGTTTACACATGTCTCTTCTTGTGTGTGTGTATGTGTATGTGTATGTGTATGCATGTATCTGTGCATACATGCATGTGTGTGCGTGTGTGTGTGTGTGTGTATGTGTGTGTGTGTGTGTGTGTGTGTGTGTATGTGTGCATATTAGGGGTGTAAAGGTACACATATCCGTACCGAACCGAACAAGTTTCAGTGTGTACCATACGGTACAGAACGGCTGTGTAGTGTACCAAACGAATACAACGGTATCTTAACCACTAACGACCGCCCACCGGGGGCTGTTTTTTTCACAATCTAATATAATTAAAAAAAAGTTATCGATTATTAATTTCAATATAGAATATTCGTTGACAGCCCTACAAGTACAATTAGTTACTGCACACTACATCACCCCTGAGTGGAACATGGAAAGCCAAACTTTCCCCACTGTACCGAAAAATTTACCGAACCTTGACTTCAAAACCAAGGTACGTACCGTACCGTGGTTTTTGTGTACCGTTACACCCCTAGTGCATATGCATACGCCTGTGCATGTGTGTTTGTGTGTTTGCATGTGTCTGTGCATACCTTCATATTGTGTACATGACGTGTGTGTCTGTAGGTCTTTGTTTTGTGTGCGTGTGTGTATGCATCCATGCTTACCTGCTTGTGTGTACCGGCATGCATCACACCTGTGTCTGTGTGTGTGTTAATATATCCGATCCACCGTACAGTGTTACCGCGGCCTGAAAACGGGGTCCCACCTCCCCTGTTTGATAACAGATAGGCTCCCATTGGGTCGGCTATTACCCCTTTGCATTTCGCCCGGCAAATGAACTTGACAGATGGCTGTGTCATATAAACCCTTGACTACCAACCTGATTATGCAGAAAACAATACAATAGAATAGGACAGGGGAATCGTTACCGGCGGAGGCGGCCGCCGTAGGTTCAAGCCCCCCCCCCCCCCCCCCCCCCTGCGAGTCGAGGACAATGCGGTGCGGGGCCTGGACAAAATTACACTTGTGAAATTGAACAGCGAGAATGAGTTTAACATAAAGTGGGTTACGGCCAGGCAATCTGTCATTGGGCTAACGCCATTGTCAGGGGCCGCTTGCATGGCGTATGAACTCATCCGTCATCTCCGCCTCTGTTAATGGCCGACACTCAGGTTTTTAAACTGTGGAGGTTGAGAGGCCAGGGCACATCTCCCCTGCCGACTGGGACGCCTTTATGAGGAGGATGATAGTGTGTGTGTGTGTGTGTGTGTGTGTGTGTGTGTGTGTGTGTGTGTGTGTGTGTGTGTGTGTGTGTGTGTGTGTGTGTGTGTGTGTGTGTGTGTGTGTGTGTGTGTGTGTGTGTGTGTGTGTGTGTGTGTGTGTGCGTGCGTGCGTGCACGTGTGTGTGTGTGTGTGTGCTCTGTGTGTGCTGTGTGTGTGCTGTGTGTGTGTGCTGCGTGTGTGTGTGTGCTGTGTGTGTGTGTCTGTGTGTGTGTGTGTGTGTGTGTGTGTGTGTGTGTGTGTCTGCGTGCGTGCGTCCGTGCGTGCGTGCGTGAGTATGAAGTGTGTGTATGTTTGCACATAGGGGTGAGTGGGCTGGGTGAGGAGGTATGTGTTTATATAAAGGCATGACCTATATATACCCTGCGCATTACTCATCACTCATCCACTGTTACAATGCAAGGTAGTACGAGTATCCATGAAGAGCGTAGCCCGGGTCAAGGGGGTCTCTATCAAAATAGAATTGGTTACTCATTACTGATTGTCATCCATACAATGTTGTATTTTACAATTAACCTTCCTGTACTTCAAATTGTAATCACCACTGGTATTACTCAAATACGGTATCTGGATTACTTGTACTTGGTTTATAGTAGGTTGGCTTCAGTAAAAGTGGAGTAGAATTTTAATGATAGTGTTGATATTATCATTATGCATGATTAGTAATCGATTAAGCCTGTTTCGTCAAATGTTTGTGTCTGTAATCTCTCAAATCGAAATCTAAAATCAATGACATTTATTTATTTATGTATTCTTTCGTTACCAAAGTTTAACAAATAACTTATATACTATAACTATACTATATATATATATATATATATATATATATATATATATATATATATATATATATATATATATATATATATATATATATATATATATATATATATATATATATATATACATATAGTTTTCAAGACACATCCAGGTATTTTCTTTATAATAATTCACTGTAGTGGCCTACAATGATAATCGCGATTTAATCAGATTAATGTAATCCCATTACAAAATTTACAAATACCAGTGTTTGTTGCGCCTCTCCGTCAGAGAGGACCAACCAACCTTCTCAAATAAGTCACAGTGATGAGTGTTGTATCTATCATTATAGTGACAAATCTGAGAGCAGAGTGATAGACAGGGATTTAAGGGATCCAAGGATTGAAGGGTTGAGGCCGCAGCATGCCTATAAATTACATCACCATAGTCCAAGAGTGATAAAGAAAATGCTTCGACAACTCTCTCCCTACTAATGAGGAAAGCTGGTTCTGTTTCTGTATAGGAAGCAAGGTTGTAATGTCCACATGGAATTTAAATGTACATTTCTCATTGAGCCACACACCAAGATATTTATATTCAGTGACTCTCTCAATGCTAGAACCACTTATGGTAGATATGTGTACATCATCATATTCAATATGTCTGGCTCTAGAAAACAGCATAACTTTAGTTTGACTAGCAATAAGAACCAATTTAAGTTTAATAAGAGCTTCCTGGAGGGTAATAAAGGAAAGTTGTAGGTTATCAGTGGCCAACTGTACAGAGTCAGCAATACAATACACAACAATATCATCTGCATACAGTACAGATGGGCATGACAACCATTCAGCGAAGACACAATATCATTATTGTTATCACTATTGGAGTTCATTCCATGAGCTAGGGGGCATCATAGCAAAATGCAGATTTACCCAGTTCTGAGCAAACTCGAGGGACCTTGAGGGCCAGCCACTAGAACGGGTTCCCTAGGTTCCAAAATTCCATTCCAATAATGATGTAGTAGGTAGCTTACCAATAAGGGCCTTCAAAATGAACAAATACCAGTGTTTGTTGCGCCTCTCCATCAGCAAGGACCTACCGACATTCACACAAAGGACACAGTGATGAGTGTCGTATGTTAGCCTAGCATGATGAGCACGGGTTCCATGGAAGAGAACCTGGAAGAGGAAGGAACCGTCATCTACGCCTCTAGCCTTTGTGAATGCGGGCGGACGCTGAATATTCGGTTATCCGCCCCCCAGACCACCCAGCAACTAACCGACCAATGAATAAGTGACGTTGTACACATCCGCGCTGCCCCTGGTACCCCGAGGCGCTGTTCTGACCCCGTCCGCAACATTTGCACAAACACCGAAACCCAAAACGAGCCTCGCATTGCACACATTCTCTCAGTCCCGACTACGAGACTTTCATTAACTCCAGTGTTTGAATAGGCAAACTAGACTCTCTCCATCATTCGAAAATACACTGACCCCCGTTTAAATAACACAGATGGGAGTGAATGCGCCTCTTCTTCCTCCACCTCGAAACACGAGCTCCGTGCCCTCTGTGAAAAGACAGAATGTACTCTTCTACTGCTTCTTCTAAACTTCATATCCTGGAGGTGCTTAGGTTTGGTCAAAGTATTTGTCAAGTGCGCAGTGTCAACAAAAGCTTAACAGGGGCCCGGGTGCCTTGAGTAAGTGGAGTCGGGCGGTCGAATGTAGGATAAACCTGTGGCAAACACCCGCCCCTCCGGGGCTAATGAACTTCCCCCCGCGAGCTGTTGACAGGGTGTCACACGGCGGTGCCAATACTCAAAAGCAAACCGAAGCGGACGAACCCTGCGTGGGTTTAGTGCCCTGGTGTTAGGTACGTACACATTGGGTTCACCCACCGCCAATCAAAGGACTTGTTTGTGCGCTTCGGCGCACACACTAGCTAGTTCTCAGGAGGAGAAATAGACCTTAAAATAGTAAATGTCACACTGCCTTGTAAGCAGCCCGAAGCGGAGGTACAGACTGAGAGGGGGCGAGCGCACGCAAGCTAGTGGGATAGAGAGAGGGGGGGGGGAGGGAGGGGGAGAGAGAGAGGGAGAGAGAAACATTGTCTCTAAATGACTTCGATCTCTGGTGCGATGAATCACAGAGTTGCAAATCCTTTTTTAGCTAATTGCTACCAGCTCGTGAGATTTCTCCACCCGTCGTCTCCACGTTCAATATCAATTTCGGGGGCAGCCAAGAAAGAGAGAGAAGGAGGAGGGGAGAGAGAGAGAGAGAGAGAGAGAGAGAGAGAGAGAGAGAGAGAGAGGGAGAGAGAGAGAGAGAGAGAGAGAGAGAGAGAGAGCCCTGCTCTGGTCCCTTGAGTCTCGCTCGAGGCCTCCATGATAAAAACTGCACCAACAGCACTTAGCCTTCAGAGAAAAGGGAGGACACACACACATACACACACGCACACACACACATGTGAACAAGCACACACACTCACTGAAAACACACACCATAGACTAGAAAACACTCACGTAAACACACAGGAGCACATGTGCATAACCACCAGTGCTGGTCCAAGCCTCTCTGAGGCCCTTAGCAAAATTCTGCAAGGCCCCCCCCCCCCCCCCTCTCCTTACCCAACTTGTGTAAACAGTTTGCCTCCACACAGCCTGAACGGACTGAATGCAAGGACTGTTTACACCTAACCATTAAATGATGTGCTTATTCCATGTAATGGAACATGGAACACAGGTCTTATTCTAAATGATCACATGTCTTACTGAGTAGTAGACCATCTACCTAAACTGAAAAGTTAGCTATTGTCACATTATTCTGTCTTTCACTAGTATGCACTTCTACCTTGCCTATATATTTACCTACTATGCTAATATGCACTCAAGTCTGCAGCACTCAAGTTTGACACTGTTTGATGAACAATGTCACTTACCCTTAGCCGCCAGAGTTGTACCCTTCCTGCTGACTTCTTGTACATAACTTCTACGTCGCTTTGGATAAAAAATGAATGATAAAATGAATGACTAAATGTAAATGTAACCGTATCCAAACCCATCCTTGTCTCAAGTCACATTCTGGGCTACCTGCTAGCTGGTATTAACCAGACTTACCTATTAGCAACAGCAATACCATTACTCTATTACGCTTTCTTTGCTCTAAACAACGCCTCAACTCAACACATTGGACCTATTTGGAGATGGGAGAATACAAATGTACCTGCTTCTTACTTCCATTGATCCCCGCCACGCCACGCCCCCCCCCCCCCCCCCCCACCATTTTGTACCCAGAGGCATATCACTGTGTTTTGACTGGCTGCTGCAGTACTGTCATTTTAGACAAAAGGCTCGAAATGCTAAATCTGATTCTACACGTAGGCCGATGAAATTGAAGAAATCCTTTCTGATCCTTTTGCTTTTACTCTCGGGTAATGATCTTCCTACCCTGGCCCTGGTTTAAAGAGCCTGAATACTCCCAGTGATTTTAAAGAGAGATCTGGACTTGGTATTATTCACCTTAATGTTAGAAGTCTACTTCCTAAACTGGACCAAGTTAAAATATGGGCAAACTCCACAGATGCGGATATTCTTATTTAGTCAGAGACCTGGCTCAAAAGTCCATTACTAACAAAGTAATTTCAATCAAGGGTTACAATGTGTTTTGATGTGATGGGCCCAGGAAAGGTGGGGCCTTGCTATATACATTAAAACCAGATTTCAAGTCACCCTTCCTCTCTTCTGTATCCCTCAGTAAACAATTTGAATTGCTCGCTATGAAGTTAGAACTTCTTAAGGGTCAGTTTTCATCACGCTGGTTGGCTGTTACAGACCTCCCTCAGCAAGTAGTGATGCTCTAACATCTCTAAACAACATCTTATCTACCCTGGAGTGTAATGAGATTATTCTCACTGGAGACCTAAACTGGGATTGGTTGTCTTCTGCCTCAGATAGTTTAAAACCATCTGTGATTCTTTTAACTGACGCAACTAATTGATAGCCCAACCAAACCAAATCCTAAATGCCCAAATAAATCTTCCCTTCTTGATTTATTTTTAACAAATGCTCCACACACATTGTGTCATCGCCACAGTCAGGCATGGTAAGCTCCCGAAAACAAGACCAAGGATTATACAGAAACGGGATCTTAAGCACTTTTGTGAACAAGCATTTCATCATGATTTATGGCAGTTTGACTGGTCCAGAATCTCCCTAATTAATGATGTGGAGTTAGCCTGGAAATCATTCTATGATACTTTTCTTAACATCATATAGACAAACATGCGCCAGTCCGCAAATTTAGAGTGAAAGGCTGTGACAATCCCTGGTTTTCCCCTGAGCTGTCCAATCTGTTGAGAGAAAGGGATGTAGCCTGGTCTAAGGCCAGGAGCTTCAAGTCGGGCACCAACTAGTTGACATTTAGACAGCTCAGAAACCAGTTTACTTCCCGTATTCAGAAAGCTAAATCTGAGTACTACTTGGCTAAAACTACCTGTAACCTAAAGGACCCCAAACATTTTTCGAAGGTTATCAAGACCACTTATGGGAGTGACATCACAAATGAATTGCCACTCAGCATAGAAACTGAGTCCTGTACTGTGACTGATAAATTAACCATTCTTAATTATTTTAACAAACATTTTATTTCATCAGGATCCTTGTTTGAGTCACTACAGCCATCAGACTCTGAACATCAGGGGCCCCCTTATGTCACCCCCCTCAAACTCAGAAACTGAACCCTTCAATTTATCTCCTTTTGAGGTGGTTGAGGTCCATAGGGCCCTAAAGAAGCTCAACTCCGACAAATCTGCAGGTCCGGATAAGTTGGAGCCTCATTTTCTCAAGGCAGCTGCTGATTTTATTGCAGAACCTTTAACTTACATTTTTAATCTCACCATCGAAAGCAATGAGATTCCATTAGTCTGGAAATCTGCCCACGTCCTCCCCCTGTTGAAAGAAGGGTGATCCCTCATCCCTTAACAATTACAGACCAATCTCAAAGTTGTGTGTTTTAGCCAAAGTCCTTGAGAAACTAATAAGTGAGCAGCTAAAAGATTTCTTAGGGTGTGTTCACATCTGAAAGTCCAGGGATAGTCCGGACTTTCTGGTGGACCAAATGTGAAAATGATACATTGTTTGATTTTGGTCTGCGTTCACACTACCCTGTTTGGTGCGGATCTAATTTGTAAACAAAGGACATGCTGTTGCATCTATTGGACTATAGCACTCACAAACGTAATCAGTTGCCGGCAGCGTAATGAGAGAGATACTATTACGAGCACGGCACTAGTCGACTAGAGAGTAGAGAGTAGAGAGAAGAGAGAGAGAGAGAGATAACTAGACAGCTGCATAGAAGCAGCTCGAGATGCGTTGTTGTTACAGAGCTGGTCCACGCTGCTATTATGAAATGACCCAAAAAGTATGTAAGCTTTTTTTTCCTTTATCTGAGAGAATGTCCGCGAATGTCCTCCTCACGCAAGAGAAAGTTGGCGTGTGTGTTCGTCGTAACACACAAACACAACGACTGAAAAAGTCGAGTCCCATGGATATTATTGCAAGAGATAATTCATACATATTATGAAAAGCCAATCTGTTGTTTAGAATTTGGATGGGGGGTCCGCGCGCGGCGCGAGTCTAGAGTAGAGAGAGAGAGAGAGAGGAAGAGAGAGACTGCGAGTCTAGAGAGGAGAGAGATAGAGAGAGAGAGAGAGAGAGAGAGAGAGAGAGAGAGGGGGAGGAAGAGAGAGACTGTCCGCGTGCGGCGCCAGTCTAGAGAGGAGTAGGCTACTTTGCTTCCTGGTTCGGTTGTTTGGTCCTCATTATAGTTTGGTTTGCATTCATACCTGTACAAAC
>NW_028170621.1:0-22500 GCF_963971535.1 Notolepis coatsorum | reverse complement strand
TGATAGCTAACACTAGCTCATGTTATCCAGTGGCATTGCCAATCGGTAATGCTAGCAGAATGAATGGATGTAAACTTTCTTTAACATATTGCATATGGGTACAATACAATACGGCTCAATACAAACAATTGTTAAGGGAATGCAGACTGTTGTAGCTTGGACTGGGGTCCTTATAACAATAACTTGACAACACATAGTAGCTGCAGCTATTTGGTTTGGGACAGCTCTCTGTCACCGGAAGGGCACGCAGATGGTATCTACTGCGCATGGGCGTTTTCGCAACAACGGCTCATGCAGACTACACGCTGTTGTCGGCGCGTTTTTTAGCGGTTCTCCAAAACGCAAACACAATTTTGCGTTTCAGCCGTATCCACAAAAAAACGCCAAAAAACGCATTTCTGTGTAATAGGGACATGAAACGTATTAAAAAACGTATAAAAAAACGCCACAAATACACTAGTCTAACCATGGCCTTATAGTCATACAGGTCCAAAGTTTATAAAAATCCCACAGTAAATTAGTGTTTTACAAAGGTTTTTGTAATGTGTGTACCGCAATAATTCAGCATGATTATCCAAAATGGTCGTTCGCTTCCATTAACACTTTCCCCGCCAATCACGTTGTACGACGTGTTTCAAGTTCATGAGAATTCTTCCAGTCCACGGCGTACAACGTTATTGAGATCATATTTAATATTTTCGCCATGGTATTCATATTTCCCTCACGCAGCTTGGTCTGATGCTGTGTGAGCCGGCACAACTCTGCAACGCTTCAATACTGCCCCCTGGTGGATGATCGGTGAGTTGCCAAACCGGAAATGGCCGGTTGGATATCGGTGCGTCTCCTAAATCCGTCCGGCCACTCGCATATCGCCGCAGGACTCTAGCCACACACCGTGGATATGGATCGCTGCCATAACTCAATAATCCTGCCATAACTCAATAATCGACATGATTTGGGCATGTATTAGTATTATACAAACCGGAAATGGATCTACTCGATCCCCATCAAATAACTGGGATCTTTTTGCTCCAGTCTCATCGCCCAATGGTAAGAGAAGGCTGACGTCTTTTTCAGCGTGAGTGTTTATTATTATCCATACAAACTGCTCTGATCTATATATCACCCATACTACATAAAGCATTTAACGATGATCACGGAATTATAAACGACCCCCCCCCCCGTTCACCCGCGCATGATCAGTCATAACGTTTAGGACCATGTACAGTTGAAATTTTTTATATAGCGTGGATCGGTAACAAACGGCATTTGATAATCTATATATGCATTTATGCCTATATCTCACGTTCTAGGAATTACTGCAGAAAACTATAAAAACATATTTATATTCTAGACGGTATTTTCGTATGAATGTGTGAATGAAAAAGTAAAACGTTCCTACATCCTGAACGATAGATAATCGATGTTGGCGATGTCAATTTAGCAATACAATTTAAAAAGTTATAGCCCTGCAAAGAAGGTGAACATCTCCATAGACTTACAGTACTGGCAGAGAATGGTATAAGATGCTGAAAGTGCGTGGCAGGGAATGTGTTCATTCAGACTCGCGAGTCAAAACAAAGTACTTGTTGGTCTTCTTCTGCCCCCTTCTCAGCGGTGACTGGTCAGCAGTGTTAATTTAGGAAGCAATTTTCATTTTAGTTTTAGTCTTAGTCATGTGTCAAATGCTCCTTTTTCGTTTTTATCATATTTAGTCATCTTCATTTATTCTTCGTTTAGTCAGTTTTAGTCAACGACAAGTCTGAGCATTTTAGTCTTTGTTTAGTCTCGATTTAGTCTTAAAACAATTAAACGTTTTTTTGTTTAGTCTCGCCACTCAGTCACAGCCTCATAAGTTGGCGTGAATTTTTTTTAAACAAAAAAAGCTAACGTTAGTGCTAGCTGGTTAGACTTATTGATTGATTGAAAACCTTTATTTATCCCCGAGGGGAGATTCAGGTGTCCATCACAGCATCAACACAGCCATTTAAAAACAGTTAATACATAACATACAATTATTTAGTACGTGTTAAAAACAAAGTGTGTGAAATTTGTCAGGGTCCTGGTAATGTTGACGTGATTAAAATCCCTGTTGATGAGTATGAATGCGTTGGGATGTGTTGTCTGTATCCCAAGCTAGCAATGGTGGAATGGATGGCGTCACAACGTCACATGCTTGGTGGAATGTAAACACGGTGACTGCATGTGAGAATTCTCTCGGGAGGTAATATGGTCTCAGTTCTACCACCAATAATTCTATATCTGGGGTGCATATATGTTCCTTGACCGTAACATGTCCGGGATTACACTGTTATGGTGATGTTATTACTCCTCCGGCTGGTAATATGCAGTAACTGTTAATAATAATAATAATTAATTTAATTTATAAAGCGCTTCTCAATAACCCGAAGTCGCTGAAACGTAACTTTAACGTTACCTCGGTTTGAGGACTAACGTACCGGATGTCACTATCTTTTTCTACGGTGTTGGAATGTAAACAAGCTACTACAGCAGCTGTATGTGATACCGACGTTCAATAAAGTAACCAACTGAAACATACACCACTTCTGGAGTTAACAAAAATAACCACCCGCCACCTTTTCACTTACCGCAGTCTGGGATATTTCCATGCAAGCAGGACTCTGTATTCCACTTGGATTTTTACCAGGGCCGAAAGTTCATCTGTCTTGTTGACCAGTGATCTTACATTTCCCATGACGACGGAGGGCAGGTATGTTTTCCTATCGTTATGTAAGCTATTTAATGTGTTCTATTGTGGTGGGTCAAAACATAATGTAGTGCTCCGTCCTCCCATATCTCCCGGGGGGGAAACAACACCCACATCATAACAGTGGTGCCCCCACACACGGAATGCTGGATAAGGGTTTCGCACGGACAATTATGTTTGTTACTTTCCTGTCTGCAAAGGGGCTACTGTTAGCTAGCAAGTAAACAGTCTTGACGATAAAGCAAAGTTGTATTTTGCAAACTACATTTTGTGTCGTCAGTTGTTGTCAACGATATTGCATGAATTATTTAGTCACGTTAGTGGCACATGGTCGCCATTAACGTGACGTCACGTCTCGTTGCCGTCAGGGAAAAAAGCTTCGTTGACGATCATATTTAGTCATAATTTTTAATAATTTTTCTTGGTCAGTTCAGGACTGTTTACAACCGGACGTGGTCACTCGTTGGAACGGCTTGTCAAAGGATGCCTTGTAACTCTTGTAACTCGAGACCCGAAGCACGCAATAGGTTGAGTGTGGTGACGATCACAACATTTTGCTCTGGTAATCCACTGGAAATCCACCCCTCTGGTGGGATCAAGTTAATCCATTTTTTTGGGATCAAACTGATCCTAATCCTGTGTTGTCGGTTTGAACTACCCATTTTGAAGATTTGATCCAGATTAAAGCTTGGATTTGTTTTTCTGATCTGATTGGATATCAAAGTGATCCTAATCCTGTTTTTTGGTTTTGAACTACCCAAAATCCAAATTTGATCCAATGAGATAGGGATTAAAAGTTTTTAACTACTGGGCCCTGGTGACCAAGCAGGTCACAACAATCTGCAGTTATGTCTGCGGTATGCGGAGCCTATCCGAGGACATTATGTATTCGGCAGCGTCTGTGTGTGTGTGTGTGTGTGTGTGTTTGCGTGCGTGCGTGCGTGCGGGCATGCGTGCGTACGTTCGCGCGCGTGTGTGTGTGTGTGTGTTTGCGTGCGTGCGTGCGTGTGTGTGTGTGTTGTGTGTGTGTGTGTGTGCGTGCGTGTGTGTGTGTGTGTGTGTGTGTGTGTGTGTGTGTGTGTGTGTGTGTGTGTGTGTGTGTGTGTGTGTGTGTGTGTGTGTGTGTGTGTGTGTGTGTGTGTGTGTGTGTGTGTGTGTGTGTGTGTGAATCTGTGCCATATCTCGCAGACTAATGCAGAACATTACAGAGGCACAAGGATGAGCGTGTGGGAATATGTTTCACATCAGGCAACGGGAAGTATTTTGGGGGGAATTCATTTCCGGCATTCTCCATTGACATTGACATTGTCCTTCTGCGGAGAGTTTACAGTACTTTACACCTTTTTACCACCAGAGGGCGACAACAGCGGCTTTCGCTCACATTCACAGGGGTCAGCACAAACAAAGTGCAATGGCCGAGCCCTACCCATAGCGATCTCATCAACAGCCCAATTGTCTTACCTGGCAACAGCTTGGGGCAATGATTAGCATTTTTTTTATATTACAATATAAATGAGACATTTTAAGAGTGGGGAGGTCATTTTGTGATGTGAATAGCGAGCGTGGCCATACGTGGCCAGCGCGCCTCTCGCTTCCAGTAACCAGCTAGGGTTACTAGTTTCACTGTGTTTTGAGAAATCATAACATGATATTTATTAGGGCTGGGCGATATGGCCTCTAAATGATATTTTTTGGCTCTATCACGATACACGCTATATATCGCAATATTTTGACATTTCCTCTAAAGCACTTAAAAATGCTTGATTTTACCGGATACGGTTAGGCAAATATGATGATTATAATAGTCCCTGCAACATATGTCTGCATTAAACCATGAAGATGCTTTCAAAAATAATTAAATGAAAAGTTAAAAAAAGATTTGAGTAGTCTACTGACAATTTATTAACATCTAAGATCATTTATATAAAAACTCTTGGGTGCCTAAGACTTTTGCACAGTACTGTGTTTTCTATCCACTTTAGCCAAAAATACACACATATACTGTATGGATGAGGGTTTGTGCAAAACATCACAATGTCCACGATACGTTTAAAAAGTGTATCGTTAATGAACTGTACCCGATATTTATCTAATATCGTCATATTGCCCACCCCTAATATTTATACTTCTGGTTGGCCGGTCAGAGTTTCGGACTACCTAACGTAAACGCAATCTCAAACAAAACCACAAACTGCAAGAAAGCACTCATGACTCACACACATTCTGAAACGGCCACGAGAGCCGTGTGTACATGCCGTACGTCCTTCATTCATTGGGGCGACATGTTTATTACCAACTATAGCATGCCGTGGACATACTATGCTCCAACGAGCACCCATTCTGGTTGTTATTGAATTGTGTTTGAGTGTTTTAACCCTTTCACTACCACACTACAAAGGCTTAACCCTTTCACTACCACACTACAATGGCTTAACCCTTTCACTACCACACTACAGAGACTTAACCCTTTCACTACCACACTACAAAGGCTTAACCCTTTCACTACCACACTACAGAAAGGTTGACCCTTTCACTACCACACTACAAATGCTTAACCCTTTCACTACCACACTACAAAGGGTTAACCCCTTCACTACCACACTACATAAGGTTAACCATTTCACTACCACACTACGGAAGGTTATATTTCATTATGGCTGCCGCTCAGCATCATTCTGCACGCACTTCACTTCGTGCACGAGCACTGAATAAAAAATTCAACAATGTACCTTTACATCCCAACATTCGTCTGGCCACACCCCTATCCGCTTACCTTCATAAGCAGGTGTGTGGTCACCTACTCGCCTCCTTCTTCACTTTCACCACAAGGAAGTGCCTTCGGTAGATCCCACACTTGATGAGGTTGTTAGTAGAAGAAAGTTGGAAAACAAAAGAACGGGAAGATACGTTGACATCATATCTTTATTTTCTCTCTCACTATTTTCGAGAAAATACGGCGATATTGTCTTCGTCACTGGAGTGTCTGGAAGATGATGATAATTTTTTGACCTCCATCGGCTTTTTCGTATTAGGGGCTCGCGCCGCTGATGTACTCCCCGACTGCAGTCCTCCTTGCTGTAGCTGGATGGGGTTGCCCTCCGGTCATACAGCTGGACTGTAGGAAGCACCGACTGTTGTGAGAAATCGGGTTTGCTTCCGGGTGGGGTGAGTATTGTTTTTGCTTGCTTGCTCCTGTTGTCTGTTATGCTATGGGGGTTAGCTGACAATTTTACGAACGCCGACTCCAGGCTGGGGTCCTCTGCTCGGCTTCTTAAGCGGTGGATGGAGGATCTTGGTCTGACGCCCATGATGGTCAATCTAGTGGGCCGCGACCAAGACCTGGAAAAAAACCTGGATTCTCTGGACGAGCGGATGCTTCTCTGTCCCGTGCAGGCCCCATCTTTCACATAAAAGTGGAAGTACACCCTAACGAGGAAATGTGGGCATAGGATCTTCTTTATCGGGAGTTCCATGCTCAAAGTCGGCTGCAGCCCGGATGGGAATTGTGCTGGCTCCGCTGTATGTCTGATAAATCACTGTTGAAAACTGTGTTTGACATTTCTTTTTCTCTTCCCTCTTAGGATGGGGAGGGACTTGGACAGCGGCCTGTCTGAAGTGTGGCTTGTTATGTTGTTGTGTACAGTTCAGGTGATAGCTGCTTAGCTGGCGTGCTAGTTGTAGCCTACTGTGTTAGCCAGTCAGCTGTTAGCTGCGGCGCTAGCTCGCTGTGTTTACCAGGCTAGTAAACGTTAGCGTGTTGCTATCAATCAGACGGCTGTTAGCTTAATGCTACACTGTTGGAACGATACTGTGACTATAACATGCCTTAAAACACTCTGACTACGACGTCATCTTTGACAGAGGATGTTAGTCGACCCTACACCCGGGTACCAGTGCCGGCGAGGACTTCGTCAACATGGAGAACGGCGGCTGGGTGGCGTTGCGGACATACCCTCGTCACCGGCGCAGGAGATGCTGGGTTCAACTCGGTGTCCCGTTAACCAGTGTTGCTGTTCTCTCGACCTGCGTTCTGGGTGAAGGTAGGAGTCCTCCGGACTTTAAACACTTCTTCTTTTCTTCCCTTCTAAATGTTTTGTAATAACGATGTTTCCAAAACATGTGTTGCTGCAATACATTGAGGATACAACGCATGTTGTGTGTGAATTGTCTTGTCACTGGTATAGCTTCTCTCTGTAGTAAAGCGGCGTTGTTTTTTACGTGTGTAAAAATGAACTGGTTGATTGTGATGAGAACATGTGTGTTCATGTAACGTTGTACTTGTACCGTGGGTGAACTCACAACTAAGAGGGTTCATTAAACCTGTAAAGCTATGCTTAGTGACATGTGATTGAGGAATGAATCTTTTTCTCAGCCTGTGATGACAATGAACAGTATGTTCACACATTAACAGAGGTGCCTGTTCGCCTTGGTCGTATCAAGGGTAAAGATAGGAGGGGTGACCCCCCGGTTCCCTGGGGCTTCCCCCCCTCCTCTCAGACATGTTGGTTACAATATATTGTGTCACTGTGTTTGTGGGGATATGATGTAACCCTCAGCTTAATTGCTGGGGTTGTGCTTTCCGCTTGAGAAAATTTTTTTTCCTAAAGAAAAGGTTGTTTGGTCACTTATCATGTGTGCTTAGCAAGGCCTGTGGCCAATACATAATCGAGGACTTCTGTCTTCTCTCGTTATGAAAAACGGCGTTCCTCTGTAGTAGGAGTGTACTGTGCCATTTTTTGTTGTGATGAAGGGTTGTGTGTGTCTTTGTGATCTACAACTGGGTTAGGTTTGGCCCACAGAAGCACATGTGTAAGTCTGGACCGGGGCTCTTAAAGGGGCCCTCTCTGTTCTGTGTTTTTCCTTAGTAAAACTCAGGTAGCAGGTTATCACATGAGCTATGTGAGGCTGTTCGATGCTTCATGTAGCAGGCTATGACTGTGTCATGCTCTACTTGTCATTACATCATATCATGGGTGAGGGGTCGTTAAGGGGTGAACTGGTAATCCTTTCCTCCCCTTTTCTGATTGGTCAGGGGTTAAAACCTCCTGTCCTTCAAGGTTCCTGTCACGTTGCTGTTCAGCACGTTACAGGGTAAGAGGGGGGGGGGAGGGAGTTTCCTGGTCCCACGCCCTGGAAGATTGGGCGTGTGCACCTCTTTTCATGTTTTAGATCGACACGCATACCTACCCCCTCTTCTGGAGTGGGCATGTCGGCGTGGTTAGGGCATGGGACTGGTTCTGGTCCGCCAGGGATGCAGATCTGCTGTTCTAGTACCCTGAGGGACTTGTGCTTTTTTCGGGGGGAAAAATGCCGGGTCGGCCCGGGTGTCACAGGGTTAGGCGTTATGGAGACCCTTTGTTGGGTACATGTTGTACTCTGCACTATCGTAATGGCTTACGGCCATACCAACCTGAACACGCCCGATCTCGTTCGATCTCGGAAGCTAAGCAGGTTCGGTCCTGGTTAGTTCTTGGATGGGAGACCGCCTGGGAATACCAAGTGCAGTGAGTTAGGGCTGGTTCTCCATTATTTTCGCTCCTCTCTCACGCGTGGCGAAGAGGGGGCTGTTGGGGTGGTCTTTTGGACCTCCTCTGGTAACCCTGTGTGCTTCCCGAGCCGCCGGGCCCGGTCCGAAGTAATGTTTCATCGACCCGTAGGCCTGGAATAACCCTTTTTTGAAAACTGAAACACTTGTACTGCGGTATAGCTGGTGTATACCCGCAGGTGTGTTTTGGAGTTTTTTTTTGAGGGGTTATAGGAACAACCACCGTCTGTGTACCGAGAGGGTGGTTGATTCCCTGGTGTGTTGGAGCAGAGTCAACTCCCGGGTTACCTGGTTGAGTGTGCCCCTGCACGTTCATGACGTCTGCCAATCGTGTCAGCCTTCTCTGCCTCGACCCCTCTGGGTGGGCTTTTTTTGATGGAGGCTTTGTCATGGTGCTCAACAACGCCAGCATACGCCCCTCCCGCCGGGGGGGCTGTTTTCAGTTGACCCCTTTTGGCGCCTGTCTCATCCGCAGTGCTCCAGGCTCAGGTCTACAGCCTGCTGCCTGGTATCCCCGGTGCGCTGCCTGCTTCCGTTGGTTAACCTTTTTTGATAGCTTTACGGCCATGTTGACTGCCTGTTTTGCAGGGTCAGTGTGCCAGGCAGTGTACTATTGGGGGGTAAGGGCCCGCTCTTGGAGGGCCTCTATCCGAATACGCTGGCGATGTGGGGGGCGGTGCCTGGCGTCATTGACCTCTCCGGGCACCTTTTTTCCAGGGGATCCAGTCCCTTCAGTGGGTCTGGATCTTCCTTCGCGCTCCGCTGCTACGGCCTTGCCACGGGGTTGAGTTTGCTCTTGACCCCGTGATTCTGGGGGCAGTAACGAGGGTTGTTCCTTCTGTTCATTCCCTGGTGGCATGCGGGTTGTGCGTGTGCGTAGTCGTGGGGTCAAGCCACGGTCTGCTCACCCTGTGCATCGGATCCGTCTCCCTCCCGTCCTCCAATAGGGAGGGTATCCTCCATTAGGGAGGGTCGGGGGGCTCGGTCTTCCCCGGTCTGATGGTTGTGGGGGGCCTCAGCGGGGTACATTTGTCGAGCTTTGGCTCCCGCTCAGCTCCTCTTGTGCAGAATGATGATCCATAATGGCAGCCATAATGAAATAGAACATACAGTTATGTATATAACCAAGTGCTATGAATTATGGTGACGCTCAGCATCAGGACGCCGCTGCGGCCCTTGATCTCGCCTTGTGGTGAAAGTTTGGGAAGGAGCCGAGTAGGTGACCACACACCTGCTTATGAAGGTAAGCGGATAGGGGTGTGGCCAGACGAATGTTGGGATGTAAAGGTACATTGTGGAATTTTTTATTCTGCGAAGTGAAGTGCGTGCAGAATGATGCTGAGCGTCGCCATAATTCATAGAACTTGGTTATATACATAACCTTACGTTAACCTTTCACTACCACACTACATAAGGTTAACCCTTTCACTACCACACTACAAAGGGTTAACCCTTTCACTACAACAATACGTAAGGTTAACCCTTTCACTACCACACTACAGAAGGTTAACCATTTCACTACCACTCTACAAAGTGTTAACCCTTTCTCTACCACACTACAGAAGGTTAACCTTTAACTACCACACTACATAAGGTTAACCCTTTCACTACCACACTACAAAGTGTTAACCCTTTCTCTACCACGCTACAGAAGGTTATATTTCGTACTTGCATCGGGTCCTGCTCTTAAGCCATACCGAGATATACCTCATCTCATGTACCTATTGTACTCCATCAACGAATAAAAACCAAAATACACCCCTCACCTGCCAGGCCCCGCCCCTAGTGGCGTGCTACATAGTACTGGGCATGGCCACCACTCACTCTTCCTCTATTTTCGCTTCCATCATAGCGGATGCAAGACGCCCTATGCAACTAGTTGTTCGAAAAGTTTAGATAATATTGAGTGCTTACGTAGATTTGCTTACCCCTGGAATCTTCGGGGTATGTTCCAACGACACGTCAGGTCTATTCTGATGTTCCCTCGTCTTGTGGCAGCAGATCGAGGAACAACGTGCAAGGTTGGCTATCGAGCCGGCTCGCACACAGGTGAGCCCTGTGTCATCAGGCATTGATGCTAGTGTTAGTAATGCTGGTTTGTTTTGTTACACAACCAAGTTGTGTGTCGGCGCCAGGTTTGGTGAACGTTCCCTGAAGTGGACTGTTCCAAGCGATCCTGGAGCGTGCTGTTAAACACTAATGCTAACGCTAAATGCTAAAGCTAATGCTAAATGCTAACACTACTGCTGAAATGCTGGGCACTGTTCTAATGTTCCCCGCTGTGGGATGTTGCCGCTTTTTCCTCGTCTTGAAACCGGTTCTTTGATGAAGGTCAGTCGGGAGCTAATGTGGGGGGTTTTGCTGAGTCCTATTTTACCCTTTTGCGGGTAAATGGGTTGACAACAGGGTGCAAGGCGGGTGTGCCGTGGCTAGGTAGCCTAGCCAGGTAGCATCGATCCTGTGCCTTGGTGGGGTTTGGACGGTGTCCCACCCGGAAGCCGATGCTTGAGAGCGAGTCGGCCCAGCGGGTGGCAGTAGAGCTATACTGCTGCAGGATGGAATTTAGCAGCGGCCAGTGTTGTGGCTCAGCTGACTGTTTTCTGTCCACATTAGCGTCGAACGCTATGCTATAGTGGGGCTACTGTTTTTGTTCTGTCTCTCTGCTACGGGAATGTCTGTCATGCTACAGTCTTCCCTCCTCTCAACCATTCATGCTGACGGTCAATCGGTGTCTACTGGGGGAGTAGTGCGGGGGGGGGGTTTGTTTACCTTCATGGGTAAATGGGCTGAGGTCTAGGGCTGGTGTGCTGTTGTGAATATTATGAATGAATGCGGGACTGGTTCTCTCTGGTCCGCCTCCCCTTAACGTTGTGTACATGGGCTTGCCCATTCTACAGTATGTTCGTGGTGTTAGTTCATTTATTCATTTAACCCCTTCATGGTGCACACCACAGTGGAGGTTACTGTTTGCAACCACCAATGGTGCTCCGTGTTAGCATCAGTCCTTTGCTTTTGACATGTTGAAACAGTGCCCCGCCCGGCCGACGCCATGAGGTGGGTCGGCCCGGCGAGTGGCTGGTGGGCTGCTAAAGCCTGTACCGCCACGGTATGGAATTGGCAGCGATTAGTAACTGTGTTCGAATTGCTGTTTTTTCTGTCAAAAAAAGGTGTCTGGTGGCGGGGCCTTGAGGGCCAGCCGACGTCGACACATTGCGCAAGGTTGTTGACGTTATTAGCTTTGACCCAGCCGCAAGCTATAACCGTTCAGGGCTCCCCTCTCCGCAGAGGATTTTGGTCTTCCGCTGGAGCGCGGGCGGTATTTGTCCTAGGCCCCACACCGCCTCACACCATGCAGCCAGAAGAAGAGAGAGCACAGCCTCGTCAGTGGCGATGACGAGGCCCTCGACAGGCGGCCATGTTTTCCCCCGCCAGAGGTATCCTGGGCGTTGAATCGACAGGTGTCCACAAGGCCGACAGCCTTGGCGGCCGAGGGATCGGCCATTTTGGATGGGCTCGGCTTGGAATATACAAGCCGTCGCCGTCCTGCCGCGAGCAGCCCGCTCTCCGATCACTCCCTCCCCCAACACCAGCGGAAAAAGGGGGCTCTGATTGTTTCCTTTGGCTGCGGGCTGCGTGCCTTCGTTGAAGCGCGGGCAGCCCCACTATTCGCTTCTCATGGGGACAGGGGCTGACACCCAGTTGATGGCTGAGCCTGGGTCTGTCCATGAGAATGTTGTGCTGTCAAGCGGCTCCCACACCATAAGCTGTGTTGGTTGAGCCTGGTGTTACGTCTGTCAACTATAAGTGTTGTCAGCAGGGGGGCACGAAACCTTTTGAGGCACACAGTGCGGGCTTCCCCGGGCTCGCCTTCGCCAGGCCAGGTATCATGTTGGTGCCTCCCACTCCCGTGAGATCGACAGTGGTCTGAAAAGAAGAGGTGCGCGTGATTTAGGTGGTAGTAATATCACTGCAGGGCTACGGTGTGTAGGAACCCATGGGGTCCTCACGCCTTGCATGTCCGGCTGCAGAACAACTCCTCAGCATGTTCTGGAGGGGTGTTCAGTGGGGGGGCTTTTGTCACCTAGATTGATGTCAGCTTCCCCCGTATCAAACCGGCCCTTTCTGTCGGGGTCCCCCCTTGGGTGCGATTGCCTCGTGGGTAGTGTCAGGTTCCGACCCGACTCCACGGAACGCTCTGCTCGCACGGGTCCAGGGTTGGCTACGTACAGCGGGTGGGACCGGGCCGCCTATCTACAGTTCCTTGCGGACCTGCGCCACATAGCGGCGGGTGCGTTGGGAGTGTCATCACATATGGCTACGGCAGTACCATATGTCGAGGTGGATGGAGAGAACGCTGAGGCGGGGACTTGTATTTACACAACCCCACCCGTTTTTGGGTTTGGTACAGACCCTATTGTCAGGGTCACCAGCAGTGACAGCTCTGGTCGACGAGATCTGATCTCTGTGGACGAAGCAAGCCATCGTCGTGGCGTTTTCCTCCCGGTGTTCTCTGGTGCCTGAGAAATCGGGAGGGGGGGGGGTGTCAGACCCATGTTGGACCATGGGAAGGTTCAGTATTTTTTGGATCATCTCCTTCCTGTTGAACACTGTCAGGTGGGGGTCTGGTTCTCCTCCATAGACCTGTAGGATGCATGTTCGCATCCCCGATCTTCCGTCCTAGGGCTTACCTACGCTTCCTTACAGGGTTAGCATATGAGTACCAGGGGCTGCCGTTCGGCTTTTCTCTGGCTCCCCGCATCTTCACCAAGTGCGTGGAGGCCGCACTGGGGCCTCTGCGTCGTCAGGGGTTACGAAGTATATTCTGCCCTGCCGACGTTCTGGTCCTTGGCGGTCAAGGTGGATCGTCAGGTCTCATGCCAGGCAGGGTTCCTACCAGCCTGGGGTTGCTGTAGACTGGAAGTAGAGTACTCCTCTTCCCAGTCAACGGGTGGAGTGCTATGGGCATCCCTCTCAGAGCGTGTTGCGACACGCTCTGGAATCGACAGACAGGGAGGAGTACGCTCCCCCCGTCTGCACCGGGCGGCAGGCGGCTGGCTATGGGCGTTCTCCATCTGCGCGGCCTGAGGGCTCCCCACATCCCCGGCAGGGTGAATGTGGGTACAGGTGTAATGTCGCGGGGCGGTCCTCACCCTGACGGGTGGGGATTACGTCCGGACATAGTCAGGCAGGTCTGGGACCGATGCCGTGCCGCCTGGGATTCTTTCCCCATACATCTGTTAGGTCAGTTGTTGGGGCGGGTACGTTGAGGAGCGCAGGTCCTTGATCCTGATTGCGCCGGACCGGGGCGCAGCTGTGTGGTTCCCGGTCCTGATCCAGCTCTTGGTATCCCGTCATGGCCTGTTCCTTGGTCATCGCGGGCCCTCTCTCAAGCACACGGGTCGCTGTTCAGCACACGGTGTTGTGCCAACATCTGATGGTTTGTCTGGTGAGAGGGTAAGTCTGGAGAGGATGGACCCTTCTGTGGTTGATACCATCCGGAATGTGCATGCTCCCTCCACTGTCGCGCTTTACGCGGGCAGTTGGCGTATGTTCCAAGAGTGGTGTAAGGCGGGGGGCAGGGACCCGGTGTCCTGCCCCCTGGATGCTGTCCTTGTTACCTCCAGTCTCTTATTGATAGACTGTCGGCTTCGACGGTGAGGGTATATGCAGGGGCGGACCTAGCACATTTGGCGCCCTAGGCAAGATTTACCACTGCGCCGCCCCCCCCCCCCCCAAAAAAGAAAAGATTTATTTTTTATTTTTTTTTATTTTATTTTTTATTTTTTTTTATTATTATTTTTTTTTTATGGCTTTTGCCTCTTCGTAGTTCTCTAACGTTAGTCTTTCTTTCCTCCCATGCTCAATTCTATAAACACTTGACCGATACCCATCAATGCACAGCGCTCTAGCATATTCTGACTGTGAACACCTAAAGCTGAGGCTCAGACCGACCGACTGTTTTAGATTTAGATTAGATATAGGCGACCGCCTATATCGCCTGTAGGAAGGTCCGCCCCTGGGTATATGCAGCAGCTATATCCTCTTATCATGAGGGATTTGAGGGTGATGTTTTGTTCAGCCACTCTTGTGAAGCGTTTCCTGCTTGGCGCCCGACGCGTTAAGCCGGTAAAACGCTCTTTGGCTCCGAGTTGGGATCTTCAATTGGTCCTCGGTCGGTTGTCCTTGGCCCCGTTTGAGCCTCTTGAGCAAGCGCCGTTGGAACAGCTGTCGTTCAAGACCGCATTCTTGCTTGCCGTCACCTCCGCTAAACGCGTGGGTGTGCTTTGTGCTCTCTCGGTACGACCAGAGTGCCTGTTTTTCGTTCCGATTGCGGTGCCACTCTGCGGCCTAATCCTGCCTTCGTGCCTAAAAATATCCGGAGTTCCTTCCGCTCCAGGGATATTGTGGTTCAGGCGTTTCATCCACCTCCTCACGCTAGTGAGTTGGAGGCGGGCCTTCACCTGTCATGTCCGGTCCGGGCTTTGGGGTTTTACCTCAGCCGTACTCAGGGCCTCAGGGCTACCAATCAGCTTTTTGTCTGTTACGGTGGTTCTCGTGCTGGTAAGGCACTTTCAAAACAGCGCCTGTCCCATTGGTTGTGCGAGGGCATTGCCCTTTGCTACACGTTGGCCGGGCTGGCTCCCCCTGGGGGCGTCAGGGCGCACTCCACTCGTGGGGTGGCAGCCTCTGCCGCTCTGCTGGGTCGGGCCTCGGTGGAGGACATCTGTGCTGCAGCTTCATGGTCCTCCCCGGGTCCCTTCGTAAGGTTTTACCTCATGGACATGACCGGGGGTTTTGTCTCCCAGGCGGTTCTGGGGTCTGTGGCCTCTCCTGCTTCCCGTCCTTTGGTGGTTGTAGCAGGGGTGTGTGGGTATGGGCCACAGTGTGTTGTGTCACACGTGGTTCCGCCTGTGCTGTGTGTTCAAGGGGTTCTAGTTCCTTCTTATTCGCACTCGGGTGGAGTTGACTGCGCCCCCTCTTCATTAGGAAGGATGGGGTGACGGGACTCCCCTTCCCCCTTGATGTGGGCTTACGGGTCCTCAGGGGGTGCATCTGTCGGGCCTTGCGTCTGCTCTACCCCATATCTCGGTATGGCTTAAGAGCGGGACGCGATGCAAGTACGAAATATAACGACAGGTTATGTATATGGTACTGGCTAAGCGTCCCGCTCTTAGCGTGCCTTGAGTTCCCTTGGGGAAACTTTTCTTTGGAAACTATTTTTTCTGAGGAAGAGTGAGTGGTGGCCATGCCCAGTACTATGTAGCACGCCACTAGGGGCGGGGCCTGGCAGGTGAGGGGTGTATTTTGGTTTTTATTCGTTAATGGAGTACAATAGGTACACGAGATGAGGTATATCTCGGTATGGCTTAAGAGCGGGACGCTTAGCCAGTACTCATATAACTAGGTTATATACATAACCTGTCATTAACCTTTAACTACCACACTACATATGGTTAACCCTTTCACTACCACACTACAAAGTGTTAACCCTTTCACTAGCACATATATAATTGTTAACCTTTCACTACCACAATCATCACATCATCAATGATGACTGATGATTATTGATGATTATTGATGACTACTCTGTGATACTCAATGACACTGTGAATGAGGGCTGCCCCTTAGTGTAAATCTGGAGTCAAAATAAAGATTGAATCAATGAATCTCTCTGTTGCCAACAAGAGAATAATTGTGAGGAAATTATTTTAGAGAACTGCTTAAAGGGAACCCGAAATGTGAAATGCAGTGACATAAATACTAAGAAGGTCTGGCCTTGCCCTGGGTGGCCCTGTAGTCTATTGACGAGTCAGGGTTGCACTCACACTCTACACTCGCTTCTATAGTCGTCTAAATTGCATGAGGTGTTTTGCATTTTTGCTGCATCATGCCTAAACTTACCTCAATCACCTTACAGTGATTCTCAAACGTTTTTACTTGTCAAGGACCACCAGAAAGATTCACATTACACCGTGGACCTCATATGATATGATTTAGTGTCTGGGACCAGGCGCGTAGGCAAGCAATTCTGGTCACTGTGCAAATTATGTGTCTCTGGGCCCCAATCCACAATTTTTCACGCACCTCAAGACAATCTAACAAATTCATTGACTTAACGATCCATAGTAGAAATAAGAACTATTACCACACCTTTAAAAATAAAGCCTTGTTTTATCAAAAGAGGATACATTTGAGCCTAAATAGGTACAGGAAAATCTACTTTTAGTTAGATTCTCTGAGGCCCCATATCCAGTTTTGGGCCCCGGGCAGTTAGTTCCACTACTCACCACACTTTCTATGCCCCCTGCCTGGAAGCCGCATCTCAGAAGACCCTCGTCATTCGGTATGGAGCTGTATAACTGTCTAATGTGATGTAGGTGGGACGGTAACAATACAGAGAGTGAGATATACAGTGTAATATAGGCAGGTGTACATTATGCTAATTTCTTATATTTTCCATATTCGTTCAATGATTGAATTGATATGTTACTACAAATGTAACTCCATCACGCAGCTAGCGACGATGTCGGTGCTCACTATGAAGACCGCCCCCCTCTCATCCCTCTAAGCTTAATCCACTCTAATGAATCCGGTTTGTGTGTCGTGTGTGTGTGTGTGTGTGTGTGTGTGTGTGTGTGTGTGTGTGTGTGTGTGTGTGTGTGTGTGTGTGTGTGTGTGTGTGTGTGTGTGTGTGTGTGTGTGTGTGTGTGTGTGTGTGTGTGTGTGTGTGTGTGTGTGTGTGTGTGTGTGTGAGAGAGACAGAGAGAGAGAGAGAGAGAGAGAGAGAGAGAGAGAGAGAGAGAGAGAGAGAGAGAGAGAGAGAGAGAGAGAGAGAGAGAGAGAGCACATGTGCATGCAGCAGAGTATACCTCTGTGCGTCTGATTATTTCAATAGGATTTCAAAGCTGATGTGCATGTGTCTGAGACTGTCTGTCTGAGACTGTGTACTTAAACCAGTGACCTCCTGGTTCTAACAGTATTAGCTCCTCTCCTCACAGCTCTGGGTGCTTTTAGGATTGACTATCAGTCTGGGGCATCTGACCCGGATACCTGACTCTGTGTGTGTGCGAGTGTGTGTGTGTGTGTGTGTGTGTGTGTGTGTGTGTGTGTGTGTGTGTGTGTGTGTGTGTGTGTGTGTGTGTGTGTGTGTGTGTGTGTGTGTGTGTGTGTGTGTGTGTGTGTGTGTGTGTGTGTGTGTGTGTGTGTGTGTGTGTGTGTGTGTGTGTGTGTGTGTGTGTGTGTGTGTGTGTGTGTGTGTGTGTGTGTGTGTGTGTGTGTGTGTGTGTGTGTGTGTGTGTGTGTGTGTGTGTGTGTGTGTGTGTGTGTGTGTGTGTGTCTCTGTGTGTGTGTGTGTCTCTGTGTGTCTCTGTGCACATCTGTGGCATTTCATGTGGGGATTGTGTGAGTTTCTGTCCGTACATGGGATCGATTGCCGTTGTGTGTACGTGTGCGTTTCTATGTCTCTGTGTGTCTACGTCTATGCCTCAACGCGTGTCTCTGTGTGCCTCTGTGTTGGCGCGTGTGTGTGCAGAGTGAGGGCTGATGTCCGAAGTCTTCACAGGGTAGTGTGTTCACGTTGCACTCAGATGTTAACCTGCAGGAAACCAGATGGCACGACTTAACATCCATACCTCACTAACCCGACGTCCGTCCTCTGTCTCACCAGACGGTCCACTGTAAAGACGCCCCTTCTGCCATCTCGAGTGTCGTGCACCTCCAAGCCACCAGGCTTCCATTCCCCTGTCTCCCTTGTCCCCCCCCCCTTTTTTCTCTCTCCCCCTCTCTCTCTCTCTCCCCCTCTCTCTCTCTCTCTCTCTCTCTCTCTCTCTCTCTCTCTCTCTCTCTCTCTCTCTCTCTCTCTCTCTCTCTCTCTCTCTCTCTCTCTCTCTCTCTCTCTCTCTCTCTCTCTCCCTCTCAGCCTGTCTACCCCGCCTGGTGAACCTCCTGCCTGGTGAACCTACAGCCTGGTGAACCTCCTGACTACCCCGCCAGGTGAACCTCCTGACTACACCCCCTGGGGGTCTTACTAATCACCCCAAAGTACCAGAAAATACCCCAAAATACCCCAAAGTATACCCCAAAATACCATAAAATACCCCAAAATACCCCAAAGTACCCCAAAATACGCCAAAATACCCCAAACTACCCCAAAATACCCCAAAGCACCCCAAAATACCGCAAAGTATACCCCAAAGTACCAGAAAATACCCCAAAATACCGCAAAATACCCTAAAATACCCTAAAGTATACCCCAAAGTACCAGAGAATACCAGAAAGTACCCCAAATACCCCAAAATACCCCAACGTACCCCAAAATACCCCAAAGTACAAGAAAATACCAGAAAATACCCCCAAAATACCCCAAAGTATACCCCAAAATACCAGAAAATACCCCAAAATACCCCAAAGTACCCCAAAATACCCCAAAGTATACCCCAAAGTACCAGAAAGTACCAGAAAATACCCCAAAATACCCCAAAATACCCCAAAGTATACCCCAAAATACCCCAAAGTACCAGAAAATACCCCAAAATACCCCCAAATACCCCAAAGTATACCCCAAAATACCAGAAAATACCCCAAAATACCCCAAAGTACCCCAAAATACCCCAAAATACCCCAAAGTACCCCAAAATACCCCAAAGTATATCACAAAATACCCCAAAGTACCCTAAAATACCCCAAAATACCCCAAAGTATACCCCAAAATACCCCAAAGTACCAGAAAATACCCCAAAATATGATGAGCTTCAGACAGTTCTGAATATGTTGCAGGAAAATCATTATGTTCAGCAAATAATTTCTAGGAAGGGAAAACCAACTTGTATCATCCTTTACTTTGATGAACAATTAGAAGATGTTAGAAGATTTTGTTGTGGGCAGGATGCTACATCTGTTTTAGGAGTGGATCGCACATTTAATTTGGGGGCTTGCTTCTTAACAGTGACTGTGTTCAAAAACCCAAAACTTTTTAAGAAAGAGACTGGAGAGCCACCATTATTCATTGGGCCACTGTATTTGCACTGGGACGGCAGCTTTGATACTTACCATGATTTCTTTGCCCATTTGAAATCAAAGTTGTCGGTGGCATATTTAGCAACAGAAATAAATATCAGTGAGGACATAGTTATTGGATCCGATCAGGAACGGGCAATTTTAAAGGCCATAGAGTCTTTGTTTCCTGAAGCGAGTCATATTTTGTGTTCAAAACATATTCGGGATAATGTGAAACATTATCTAACACATAAAGTGGGAATGGACGCAAAAAAGAGAGCAGTACTTGAGAATAAGCTGTTCCATAATGCTAATTATCTTACCTACTGTAAAAACGAGTATGACTTTTGTGAAAAGGTACTTGAACTTGAAACATATATAGAATCAAATTGCCCAGAGTTCACTACATATTTCTCTAAGTTAATACCTACATTGAAAAAGAAAATAATGGAGACAAAGAACAGAAAGAAATGGATTCCTGATAATTGGACAAATAATAATTGTGAAGCAATGAATCATGTAATTAAGCTGGCTACTAATTGGAAACCACAAAAGTTACCAGATCTGATATTAAAACTCCAACATATTTCTCAACTTCAAAATATAGATGTGCGCAGATGCCTTCATGGCCAAGGTAATTATACTTTAAAGCCAGAATTTAAAAGATATGAGGTCCCCAATGTCATATGGGACACTATAACTAAAGATGAGCAGAATGAGCTATATTTAAAGTTCTTGAAAGTTAAGATGGTACCTAAGGCTAAAACAATAGAATCAAATGATGGTCAGTTGAGCATTCCAGTGGTACCCCAGCTAGCCAAAAAGCCTGGCCAAAAAAGAATGGCAAAAAATTAGCGAACAACTTCAAAAAGAAGAAAAGTGAAGACATAAGTATGTTCACTTCATGCATGCTCATAAGAGATTTGATTTAGTTTTTTCAATTTTTTTATATATGTTTTTTTTAAGATGACAGAATTATTTTTTTATTTTGTATTTAACCAGGAAGTCCCATTGAGATACAATATCTCTTTTGCAAGGGAGACCTGGCCAAGATGACAGCAATAACATTTGCAATATATCAGACAGCAATAATGTGCGGTACATCACACAAGAACATAATAAAAGTGCATATATACAATACATGTAAACACAAAAACACAAAACAGAATAGTCTACATAATAGTAAAGGTGTATGACAGTAAAATACAGGGTAATAGAGTAATTTAGCAGTTTTGCAGTTGGGACCCGACTACAGAAAGCAGCGAAAAGATTTTTGTAGGAAGTTATGTAATACAGATTTAAATTTGTTGAGAGAGACCAGGGTATCTAAGTGGAAAAGGTTCTTGTAGCCCATTCCATGACCAAGGTGTGAAGCTTGAAAAAGCTGTTCTTCCTAGTTCAGTGTGTATTCTCGTTTTTTAAGTAGCCATCTTGTGGACCTGAATGTAATGTAATGACACAGTTAGAATGTCCTGTTATGTTGTCATGTATAGCCTATAGTTGTCTCTTTTCTTCCGTCCTTACTGGAATTTGTTCAAAAATGTTATACTGTTCTGTTATTATTGTTGTTGATGTTGTTTTGTTATTGTTGAACATTTAAAATAAAATTGATACAAAAAAATGTATACTGTTTGTTCAGTGTTCAATACAGATGTTATTACATTTGGAGATTATAATATATTAAAATAAACATTTGTTTTGAAAATATGTGGTACTTTGGGAATGGGAAATGGACTCCACATCTTCTTCAGTGTCTTGAAGGACACTTCGGCATGTGAACAGAAGGAGCTGGGATTCAAACCACTGACCACTGATATGATCATTAGTTGACCTGCATGCTCTACCTCTGAGCCAGTATTTTGTGGTACATTGAGGTATACTTTGGGGAACTTTGAGGTTCTTTGGGGTATTTCGTGATACTTTGTGGTATTTTAGGGTACACTTTGTGTTATTTTGGGGTACTTTGGGGTATTTTAGGGTATTTTGGGGTATTTTCTGGTACTTTGGGGTATACTTTGGGGTATTTTAGGGTATTTTTGGGTATTTTAGGGTACTTTGGGGTATTTTGGGGTACTTTGGGGTATTTTCTGGTATTTTGGGGTATACTTTAGGGTACTTTGGGGTATTTCGGGGTACTTTGGGGTATTTTCTGGTATTTTGGGGTATTTTCTGGGTATTTTCTGGTACTTTGGGGTATTTTGGGGTAAACTTTGGGGTATTTTGGGGTATTTTCTGGTATTTTGGGGTATACTTTGGGGTATTTTGGGGTGTTTTCTGGTATTTTGGGGTATACTTTGGGGTATTTTGGGGTATTTTCTGGTATCTTGGGGTATTTTAGGGTACTTTGGGGTATTTTGGGGTACTTTGGGGTATTTTCTGGTATTTTGGGGTATACTTTGGGGTATTTCGGGGTACTTTGGGGTATTTTCTGGTATTTTGGGGTATTTTCTGGGTATTTTCTGGTACTTTGGGGTATTTTGGGGTAAACTTTGGGGTATTTTGGGGTATTTTCTGGTATTTTGGGGTATTTTCTGGTATTTTGGGGTATATTTTGGGGTATTTTGGGGTATTTTGGGGTATTTTCTGGTATTTTCTGGTACTTTGTGGTATACTTTGGGGTATTTTAGGGTATTTTGAGGTATTTTGGGGTATTTTCTGGTATTTTGGGGGTATACTTTGGGGTATTTTGGGGTATTTTCTGGTATTTTCTGGTACTTTGGGGTATACTTTGGGGTATTTTAGGGTATTTTGGGGTATTTTGGGGTATTTTCTGGTATTGTCTGGTACTTTGGGGTATACTTTGCAGTATGTTGGGGTACTTTGGGGTATTTTGGGGTATTTTCTGGTATTTTCTGGTACTTTGGGGTATACTTTGGGGTATTTTGCGGTACTTTGGGGTATTTTGGGGTACTTTGGGGTATTTTGGGGTATTTTCTGGTATTTTGGGGTATACTTTGGGGTATTTTGGGGTATTTTCTGGTACTTTGGGGTATTTTGGGGTATACTTTGGGGTATACTTTGGGGTATTTTCTGGTACTTTGGGGTGATTAGTAGGACCCCCGCCGGATGAAGCTCCTGTCTACTCTGCCTGGTGAACCTGCCGCCTGGTGAACCTCCTGTCTACCCCGCCTGGTGAACCTCCTAACTGGTGAACCTTCTGACTACCCCACCTGGTGAACCTCCCACCTGGTGAACCTCCTGCCTGGTGAACCTCCTGCCTGGTGAACCTCCT
>NW_028170622.1:0-20068 GCF_963971535.1 Notolepis coatsorum | reverse complement strand
AGCTGAGTAGAGTAAAACAGGGTTGAACTTATTACATTGTTCAAAATGACATCAAGAATAAATGTGAATGCAAGATCTTTTTTTTCTTTCTTTCTTTCTTTCTTTCTTTCTTTCTTTCTTTCTTTCTTTCTTCTTTCTTTCTTTCTTTCTTTCTTTCTTTCTTTCTTTCTTTCTTTCTTTCTTTCTTTCTTTCTTTCTTTCTTTCTTTCTTTCTTTTTTCTTTCTTTCTTTCTTTTTTTCTTTCTTTCTTTCTTTCTTTCTTTCTTTCTTTTTTCTTTCTTTCTTTCTTTCTTTCTTTCTTTCTTTCTTTCTTTCTTTCTTTCTTTCTTTCTTTCTTTCTTTCTTTCTTTCTTTCTTTCTTTCTTTTCTTTCTTTCTTTCTTTCTATATGGATTTAGTATATGTTTGTAAATTAAGCAGATCAAAATAAAACAATTACACATTTCTATCCATTCAATATTTGTAATTTTACACACACACACACACACTTTACACACGCCTAACCAAAACATACGCAAGCAGCATATTTGCAATGCACACGTTCGCCTTTATGTGTCATTGTGAATGCATCCTGCATGGTAGTATAGAAATAAATACATGTATTTAAGGCTGCGTCTGTCCGCATCCCATCTGTTGGTTTGGAATGGAAGTGGATGTGGATGTAAGATCGAGGATACAGGCACAGATGGTGTGTTCTTTGGGAGAATGCTTTGCTGTCTGAGCTGTCGGTGGACAGAATGTGTTAATTAAAGCTATTTTCTGGGAGGGGTGCTGTAAAAATAAATATTTGGGGGGGGGGGGGGGGGATTTCACTCTGAACAGCGCTGTCCAACACTGCGGTGCTGAATGCAGTACTGAGCCATGAATGAGACCCAAGGGTTTAATCACACACCACACACAATGCTGTCGCCATCAGCAATGTAGCTATTCTACACACTGCCACTCTTTGTCAGATGTTGCCTTGAACCGCTAGCTAAGTTCTACCCAGTTGGTAAAGCTACAGAGGTGGCCCAATGTTGTTAGTGAACATAACAGTGAGCTACAAATCACCACAATACTGCTCATCACACCAGAGACAATGAGTTCAGGGAGAGAGCTGAAGGTAGTTTAGGTTTTCTGCTGCCATCATGTGTATCTGCTCTTCGTGCATAACGTTAGCTCACACTATGGAAAGAGAACTGCAGAATGAATGTCATTCTCACTCACCAAAAAACGTCTTAGAAACCACTGCATTGTCCAGGAGTCGAAGCAGACAGGGCCAACGTCGTGACCAGCGGCCAGGTATCTCATGTGGAGTCGGAGTCCGGGCGGGACAGATTGCCCATTGCCGATTGCCCATTGCCCATTTCCCATTTCCCATCGCCCATTGCCATAAGTAACGTCAGTCCATGAGTTATCTAGTGGTCTGTGAGTTTGCTTATCTAAATATCAGTCCCTCCAGGATGTCGCTGAGTTTTTGTGAAAATATCTAATTCTTGATTTTGTAGCAGTTTTTCAAAAGAAATTTGATGCAGTTTGCAAGGTTTTCGGCCAGAGAAACAAATATACTAATTACAATTGTTGGACCTGCAAGATTTGTACTTTGTAGGTCTGCATTTTAAATGTAAGGAGTAAAAAGTAAGTTTTTTTTCTCTGAAATGTAATTGAGTAAAAGTACAAGTATACAAACCTAATAATACTTGAGTAAAGTACAAATCCCCCAAAACAGTACTTAAGTATTGTAACAAAGTACAATTACTCAAGTACTTTACACCCCTGCTTTACCATTTCTTCATGCATTTATTTATGACCGCAGCCCCTACAGACACAGTTTGTTACACATATGTATTTATTTATTTATTTATTTATTTCCTTTATTTAAATATGCGTTAATGCATATATGGCTCTGGATTTGAACATTTACTGCGGAAGAATCACAAGATTGGTTGAATTTGCATTAATCACTGCAATCGCAAAACTTTCCTGGAGGGATTGAAATATATAAATATACATACAAACCAGAATACACACGTCTCCTATAATGTATGCCTTCAAACTAATCATGAAGTCTATTAGAGGAAAGATTTGGAAGTGCCTCAAGTCAGCTCTAGGCTACTGCAGACATCACACGTGATGTTTTCCAAAGATTGCAAGGAGGCGATAAAGAAAACAAATGTGCAGTATTTGTGAGCTTGATTGAACAACCAAATAAAACAAATCAGCAGTGTTTGTGAGCTTGATTGAATAACCAAAGAAAACACATGGGCAGTGTTTGTGAGCTTGATTGAATAACCAAAGAAAACACATTGGCAGTGTTTTGTGAGCTTGATTGAATAACCAACAAAAACAAATTAGCAGTATTTGTGAGCTTGATTGAATACCAAAGAAAACATTTTGTATTGTTTTATGAATGCCGGATGCTATTCAACCCAGTTAGATTTACGGCATCACATTTATGGGAAACTAAAAGTAAAGGTAAGGGGAGGGAGGCTGACAATAAGCAACCCCACTTCCAACGTGCCTGAGTCGAATAATAAACCCCAGTAATCACTCTCGTTTTGAGTGGATAGGATCAGCTTGGGCGTCCTGTATGTGCCAGAGTGACCAACGCAACCATGTTGGCTGACTTGCGGCAAATCTTGGTTTGGGATGGGATGTCAAGCTGTTGTGACTGCATATGGAACTTCCTGGAGCCTCTCTGCTATAACTCTGCAGGCTGAGAGAGAGAGAGAGAGAGAGAGAGAGAGAGAGAGAGAGAGAGAGAGAGAGAGAGAGAGAGAGAGAGAGAGAGAGAGAGAGAGAGAGAGAGAGAGAGAGAGAGAGAGATATCAATGAAGAGATAGTAAGCTAAGTTGTAATAGAGAGATACAGGAGAATAACAGAGAAGATCGGAGTCAAAGAAAGAGAGTGTGGTGGGGAGAAACCCTCCATCATTATTTTCTCTAATACTCCCAGAGAGAGAGAGAGAGAGAGAGAGAGAGAGAGAGAGAGAGAGAGAGAGAGAGAGAGAGAGAGAGAGAGAGAGAGAGCACCAATGAAGACATGGTTGGAGACGTTGACAGTTTTAATAGAGGAAGACAGCAGATTGGAGTCGAGGAGAGTGTGAGTGGGAGATATCTCCCATTGTTATTTTTAGTAAAGGCAAATGAGAGAGAAAGAGCGAGAGAGAGAGAGAGAGAGAGAGAGAGAGAGAGAGAGAGAGAGAAATGGAGAAACACCAAGATAAGTGAGACTTATAGTTATGAGGAGAGTGAGGCATTGGGAAAGTGCCTGTGTGAGCGGATCTGTGTAGTTTAGTTGACTGACTTTTTGACCCCTATAGTCCTATTTTCTACGTAGCAATGAGTCCATGCTGTTCCTCACACTAGTCCCAGCTAGATAGACATAAACCATGCAAAGTCAATGCGGTCAAGCTCCTGTCTCTACAAGCTGACTGAAGCTCACTGAATCTACTGTGTGGGCTCTGTGGAGTAAATTACAGTTAGCTTCAGTCAGCTTTTATAGACAGGAGCCTGACCCCTTTGACTGTGCATTGGTTTGTGGCTAACTAGCCCGAGCTGGTATGAGAAACCGCATGGGTTGTGCTGAGAAAAGATTCTACCAATCGACGGCATCCTTGGTAAACAGTTTTGGTTAGTAACGCTTTACTTAGTAGCACGTTACTGTATTGTATTACTTTCCCAGTAACGAGTAAAGTAAGGCTTTACAATTTCTATAGTAATTACTATTATATTACAGTATTACAGTAATAACTCCTATAACGTTAGATGCGTTTATACGCGGCCCTCGGCAGATGGCGCGTGCGCCCGAGCAGGTCAGAGCGAGGTCCTGTCCGCTACTAGACTAAAAGCGGCATGAAGAGAGAGAGTAGAGCAGTCCAGTAGAGAGAGAGAGAGGAGGAACGGGAGACAAATAACGACGGGTCCGGGAATCGAACCCGGGTCGGCCGTGCCGCGACTCAGCGCGTTATGTGGTTCGCCACTGGGGCGCCCAGGGAGGTGTCACTTTGGACCGCCCACGAGGTCCACCCGTTTAGGGATTCATCATTGGGAAAATGGATTATCGGCTATTGTAACAATTCTGCCTCATGAACATTGGCAGCTTTCCATTTTTGCACAAAATGAGTTCCCTTCTATCACTAACATTATTGTTTAAGCATTTTTTGGTTGAAATAAAATTTGACGTAATTATTTGACGATTAATTGCGAATATTTCATGTTGAGCTATAGATTGTGGATGAATATTCACAGAAAGGTACACCATGCAAATGTTCATGCTTTATTTGTTTTAAACGAGACGATTTAGAAATGGGCAATGGAGAAATACTTGCAATTTCAAGCAATGTGGACCTGGCTGGAAACAGCAATGACGTAACCACTACACCTCCCTATAGCTGTCGCGGTTGTAAACGATGTGGGGGGAGACCAAAAATACTAAATGTAATTTAATGAAGTATCTGACGACGTGTGTGTGACACTTGATGCATAAAACATCCGACGCTGACAGGGAAGCCTCTACCAGTGATGGATGTAAACAAAACAACAGAAACTGGATCTATAAGATCAAGGCACACACCACACATGAGTGGAGAAGGTCTGAGTCGAAAGTAACAAGTAATGTAACAAGTAACGTAGCTAAAGTCATTTTGAATCAGTAATCATTTGCAAATTACACTTCTTGAGTGACTTGTCCCAACACTGTTGGTAAGTAGCAATTAGGGCTATGGGTCCCCCCCAGCTCTATACCTTTAAGTGTTGAGGAGTGGATGAGTGTCAAGGGAAGGGATGGAGAGAAAGAGAGCGATGAATGAAATATAGATTTTCAAAAGCAAAGAGATCCATGCCGGTGAGAAAGCAAGAGAGATGTGAAAGGAGGATGGAGAAAGGAGAGGGGAGACAGAGAGAGAAAGAAAGAGAGAAAGAGAGAGAGGTTGTCAAAAGCAAATCGATTGATGTGGATGTGGGGGACGGGAGGAGAGGCGAGAGGAGCGGAGAGGGGAGGGGAGAAGTGTTGAGAGGAGAGGAGATGAGAGGAGGGGAGAGGGGATACGTGTTGAGAGGAGAGGAGAGGAGGGGATGGGAGAGGAGAGGAGGGGAGAGGGGAGGAGGGGAGAGGGGAGGAGTGTTGATAGGAGAGGGGAGGAGTGTTGAGAGGAGATGAGGGGAGGGGAGGGGAGGGGAGGGGAGGGGAGGGGAGAGGAGAGGAGTGTTGAAGAGAGGAGATGGGAGGAGAGGAGAAGGGAAGGGAGGAGAGGAGATGAGAGGGGAGGAGAGGAGAAGGGAAGGGCGGAGAGGAGATGAGAGGGGAGGAGAGGGGGGAGATGAGATGGGAGGAGAGGAGAGGGTAGGAGAGGAGATGGGAGTAGAAAAGAGGAGAGGAGAGGAGAGGAAAGGAAAGGAGAGGAGAGGAGAGGAGAGGAGAGGAGAGGAGAGGAGAGGAGATGAGAGGAGAGGAGAGGAGAGGAGAGGAGAGGAGAAGAGAGGAGAGGAGAGGAGAGGAGAGGAGAGGAGAGGAGAGGAGAGGAGAGGAGAGGAGAGGAGAGGGGAGGAGTGTTGAGAGGAGAGGAGAGAGGATGAGTGTTGAGAGGAGATGCGAGGAGAGGAGGGGAGAGGGCAGGAGAGGAGAGGAGATGGGAGGGGAGGGGAGGAGATGAGAGGAGAAGAGAAGAGAGGAGAGGGGAGGAGTGTTGAGAGGAGATGAGAGGAGAGTGGGGGAGAGGGGAGGAGAGGAGAGGAGATGGGAGGAGAGGGGAGGATTGTTGAGAGGAGATGAGAGGAGAGTGGGGGAGAGGAAAGGGGAGGAGAGGAGAGGAGATGGGAGGAGAGGGGAGGATTGTGGAGAGGAGAGGAGAGGAGAGGAGAGAAGAGGAGGAGGAGAGGAGAGGAGAGGAGAGGAGAGGAGGAGGAGAGGAGAGGAGAGGAGAGGAGAGGAGAGGAGAGGAGAGGAGAGGAGAGGAGAGGAGAGGAGAGGAGAGGAGAGGAGAGGAGAGGAGAGGAGAGGAGAGGAGAGGGGGGGCAGGGGGACAGAAGGAGATGTTAGTGAGCTTAGTGAGATGACCAGTAAGAGGCCAGTGGGAGGTGGAGAGATATGAGGAGGGATTACAGGAATCATCTGACCTACAGCCAGGCAGCCATTAGAGCTAAACTAATTACCAGCCAACCCACCCTGGAGATGGAAGCCAAGGCCCTGCTGTACCACAGGTGCTCACACACATACATTAATTCCTGCACACACACACACACACACACACACACACACACACACACACACACACACACACACACACACACACACACACACACACACACACACACACACACACACACACACACACACACACACACACACACACACACACACACACACACACACCTACACACACACACACACACACACACACACACACACACACACGCGCGCGCACACGCATACATGGTAGTGAGAGACTGCTGGAAGAGTAATATTACAGCAGGAGAATATGCCTTTACTGTCACCCGCCACCCACCCACCCCAGAAGTGTTTCATTTAAGGACATGCATTTGGGTCAATCTGAAGAGCGAGACTTTATTTGTGAGGTAGAAGAGAAATCCACACTGCAGCAACAACAACAAGAAGAGGAGTAGCCTTACATCAGAGACACACCGGACGCCCAAGCGCTGGGAAGAGCAGCCGGTTTTGTCACGGCTAGTACTGGGAACCCAAGCGCAGAACACAGAGAGAGGCAGGCAGACATAGGTGGCGGGTAATGAAGGCTAGCGTAGGCTAAGCCTCCCAAATGTTATGCTGGGAATTTTGGAAATTATATTATAATATATGTGTGCAGCATTATATAGGCAACTATATTGTGTGTGTGTGTGTGTGTTGTCACCGCAGCCCCCTGGTGACAATCTGGTGATTATGGGTAGGGTCAGGTTAAATAATGTAGCCAATCACATCCTGATCCCGCCGGAAAGCATCATTTATGCCCTGGTATGTATGTGACAAATAAACCTCTTGAATCTTGAATCTAATACATTTTTTGTAAACATCTGCATTCCGAATTCCCGCCCGCCAGCGCTATTTTGAGTAAAATTTTTAAAAGCAAAATGTATATACGGTCTTTTTCCAAGGCAACATATAAATAAAGTAATTCAGAAGCTGCCAGCAGCAGCTGCAGCTACAGCACACCTGCAGCCACAGCGAGCCCTGCCCGGGCTGCCCCTGGGCATAACACCGGATCACCTGAGGCTATTGTATGTTGCTTTATCTTGGCAAACAAGGGCTTGCTCTACGAGGGCATGATGAGAGTCAGAGTTCATGAAATCGTGGAAACTTTTTAGAGCTATGTACATTGTTTTCAAAGCATGATGAGATCCAAATTACGAAAAACTTTTCCTTCATTGCCCGCAACTTGTGAACGGTCTTTCTCAGCAATGAGACGCATCCGAAACTGGCTAAGAACAACAACAATGCGCCAGGAGAGACACTCAACTCTGAGTCTGCTTCACGTTGAAAGTGATCTCACACAGACAAACTTAAAGCAAAAAAGATCATTGATGCCAAGACGAAACGTCGCATTTTGCTGCATTAAGGTAAGACAATGGTTAATCATATCGGATGCCTGAATTTTAACACTTAATTTGCACTATATATTAAACGAGTGGGGCTCGCTGTAGTAGCCTAGTGGACAGCACCGTTTGCAGGTGTATGCAGCGTGCGCAAGCAAAAAAGAAAAAATGAAAGATTTCGCACGCTTCAATCCAATCCAATCCACTTTATTTATATAGCACATTTAAAACAACAAAGTTGACCAAAGTGCTGTACAAGTCCACAAACATAGGATAAAACATAAAACATAAAAATGTAATAAAAACACATAATAAAACAGTACAATGTGTCACATAAAAAACGTTTAAAAAACAAAAGCCAGAGCAAATAAGTGTGTTTTGAGGCGTGATTTAAACACCTGCAGAGTGGGGGCCTGCCTAACATGCAGTGGCAGCTCATTCCAGAGCTTTGGGGCTGGAAGTTTGGAACGGCCAAGAGGAGCTGGTCAGAGGACCTGAGGGACCTTAGAGGAACATAGGGTTCCAGCAGGTCTGAGAGGTAACCCGGTGCCAAGCCGTTCAAACATTTAAAAACAAACAGTAAAACCTTAAAATCAATCCTAAAACGCACAGGAAGCCAGTGGAGGGCAGCCAGCACAGGGGAAATGTGCTCCCTCTTTCGCGTTCTCGTCAGCAGACGGGCAGCGGCGTTTTGCACCTGCAAACTGCAAACGAGAGAGGGAGGCCTGACTGACGCCCACGTACAGGGCATTACAGTAATCAAGGCGAGAGGTCATAAAAGCATGGATAACCGTTTCAAAAACGGAACGGGCGACTCCCAACTATAGCCGCCCCTAATGTTCGGCTCACCCGCCGCCTATGCAGGCAGATAGTAGATAAACCCAAACAAGGGTGCATTTATTGTAATGAAGGGTTTGTGGAAGGTAGAGTCCAGGCTGAGGGGGTCTTGGGGTGATGCGAGCCTGGGAAAGGGCTGGGATGAGGGGCTAGGGGGAGCTGGGTAGAGAGGGGGCTGAGGGGGTATTGGGGTGATGCGAGCCTGGGAAAGGGCTGGGATGAGGGGCTAGGGGGAGCTGGGTAGAGAGGGGGCTGAGGGGGTATTGGGGTGATGCGAGCCTGGGAAAGGGCTGGGATGAGGGGCTAGGGGGAGCTGGGTAGAGAGGGGGCTGAGGGGGTATTGGGGTGATGAGAGCCTGGGGAAGGGCTGGGATGAGGGGCTAGGGGGAGCTGGGTAGAGAGGGGGCTGAGGGGGTATTGGGGTGATGAGAGCCTGGGGAAGGGCTGGGATGAGGGGCTAGGGGGAGCTGGGTAGAGAGGGGGCTGAGCTGAGTCCAGGGTGAGAGGGGGTAGAACAGGCTGGGGCAGAAGTCCAAGGGGCAGGGGCAGGTAGGAGACAGATTTTCTGTGGCACAGGAGAAAACAGGGACGTCAGGCAAAAAGCGGAACACGCTGACGGGACAGCTACAAGAGCAGAAAAACAGGACGGAACGCTGACAGAACAGCTACTGGGAAAATGCTTAAAAATAACACTAACTCGGTCTACGATCTGGCGAAGAGTGGACAGGGAAGATGACCAAATAATAATAAAGTAACAGGAAACTGCTGAAAGTAGAGTGACAAGGAAAAGAAAAAGCAAGAGCGAGAGAGAACTAGAGAGAGAGAGAGAGAGAGAGAGAGAGAGAGAGAGAGAGAGAGAGAGAGAGAGCAGAGAGATAGAAAGAGAGCCGGAGAGAGACTGAGATAGAGAGAGCAGAGAGATAGAAAGAGAGCCGGAGAGAGACTGAGAGAGAGAGCAGACAGAGAGAAAAAGAGGGAAAGAGAGAAAGAGAGAAAGAGAGAAAGAGAGAAAGAGAGCTGGAGATAGACTGAGACAGAGAGAGCAGAGAGACGGAGAGAGAGCAGAGAGAAAGAGAGCTGGAGATACTGTAGACTGAGACAGAGAGAGCAGAGAGACGGAGAGAGAGCAGAGAGAAAGAGAGCTGGAGAGAGACGGAGAGAGAGAGCAGAGAGACGGAGAGAGAGCAGAGAGAAAGAGAGCTGGAGAGAGACGGAGAGAGAGAGAGCAGAGAGACGGAGAGAGAGCAGAGAGAAAGAGAGCTGGAGAGAGACCGAGAGAGAGAGAGAGCAGAGAGACGGAAAGAGAGGAGATGAGGAGGAGGGCTGGTCAGGAGTGGAGGAGATGATGAGGAGGAGGGCTGGTCAGGAGTGGAGGAGATGATGAGGAGGAGGGCTGGTCAGGAGTGGAGGAGATGATGAGGAGGGCTGGTCAGGAGTGGAGGAGATGGTGAGGAGGGCTGGTCAGGAGTGGAGGAGATGATGAGGAGGGCTGGTCAGGAGTGGAGGAGATGATGAGGAGGAGGGCTGGTCAGGAGTGGAGGAGATGATGAGGAGGAGGGCTGGTCAGGAGTGGAGGAGATGATGAGGAGGGCTGGTCAGGAGTGGAGGAGATGGTGAGGAGGGCTGGTCAGGAGTGGAGGAGATGATGAGGAGGGCTGGTCAGGAGTGGAGGAGATGAGGAGGAGGGCTGGTCAGGAGTGGAGGAGATGGTGAGGAGGGCTGGTCAGGAGTGGAGGAGATGATGAGGAGGGCTGGTCAGGAGTGGAGGAGATGGTGAGGAGGGCTGGTCAGGAGTGGAGGAGATGGTGAGGAGGGCTGGTCAGGAGTGGAGGAGATGATGAGGAGGAGGGCTGGTCAGGAGTGGAGGAGATGAGGAGGAGGAGGAGGGCTGGTCAGGAGTGGAGGAGATGATGAGGAGGGCTGGTCAGGAGTGGAGGAGATGATGAGGAGGAGGGCTGGTCAGGAGTGGAGGAGATGGTGAGGAGGAGGGCTGGTCAGGAGTGGAGGAGATGTTGAGGAGGAGGGCTGGTCAGGAGTGGAGGAGATGAGGAGGAGGAGGGCTGGTCAGGAGTGGAGGAGATGATGCGTTTCCTTTCCATGTTCTCCGATTGGACTGCTGCTCATACCAGCCGCGCCAGGCTCCTGCTCTTCATGGTGTGAACCGCCAGACCTGATCACAAATATAAATAGACAAAAACATACAACATGGATAGGCTTACACACCAATACCTACTAACGTATACATACAACATAGATACATAAATACAGAGATATGATTTTGAGCAATTCCTCTTTCAGTGATTTTTTGAAGGGTGGACATGGATTTGGACTGTTTCAGACTCTCGTCGAGCTCGTTGCAGATCTGCGGGCCCCTGCATGCTATGCTCAGGCTGGCACATTTGAGCTTTCTCCTCTTGCCAAAGATAAGATGCCTATTTCTTGTGTTATGGATGTGCAGTGGACGGCAGACTGTGGGACAAGCTCAGACAGTCTGTGATTCATGGTTATTTACAACTTGATACATAATTGATGCATTTGGGTGTACATTAAAATCAGCGAGCCTCAGGAGACCAAAGCGATGGAATAAAGGACGTGTGGGCGTACCCGGACCATGACTCTACTCGTAGTCTTTCTTTTTTTGAAAACTTTCAAGTTTCTTGAGATGGCTGGGGTAAGTGTTGCACCATATGACATTACAGTAATTACAGAGGGGTTCATACAGCGTTGTATATAGAGTGAGAAGGGCAGGTAAAGGAAGAAAATAACGTATTTGACAGAATAAACCAACATATTTGGACAGTTTTGTTAGTAGATATTTAATGTGGCATTTGAAATGTAGCGACTCATCGCTTTTCTGGTGTGAACAGCCAGGCTCCTGCTCTTCATGGTGTGAACAGTCAGGCTCCTGCTCTACATGGTGTGAACAGCCAGGCTCCTGCTCTTCATGGTGTGAACAGCCAGGCTCCTGCTCTTCATGGTGTGAACAGCCAGGCTCCTGCTCTTCATGGTGTGAACAGCCAGGCTCCTGTTCTACATGGTGTGAACAGCCAGGCTCCTGCTCTTCATGGTGTGAACAGCCAGGCTCCTGCTCTTCATGGTGTGAACAGCCAGGCTCCTGCTCTTCATGGTGTGAACAGCCAGGCTCCTGCTCTTCATGGTGTGAACAGCCAGGCTCCTGCACTTCATGGTGTGAACAGCCAGGCTCCTGCTCTACATGGTGTGAACAGCCAGGCCCCTGCTCTTCATGGTGTGAACAGCCAGGCTCCTATACTCTTCATGGTGTGAACAGCCAGGCTCCTATACTCTTCATGGTGTGAACAGCCAGGCTCCTGCTCTACATGGTGTGAACAGCCAGGCTCCTATACTCTTCATGGTGTGAACAGCCAGGCTCCTGCTCTTCATGGTGTGAACAGCCAGGCTCCTTCATGCTCTTCATGGTGTGAACAGCCAGGCTCCTGCTCTTCATGGTGTGAACAGCCAGGCTCCTGCTCTACATGGTGTGAACAGCCAGGCTCCTGCTCTTCATGGTGTGAACAGCCAGGCTCCTGCTCTTCATGGTGTGAACAGCCAGGCTCCTGCTCTTCTAGTGTGAACAGCCAGACTCCTGCTCTTCATGGTGTGAACAGCCAGGCTCCTGCTCTTCATGGTGTGAACAGCCAGGCTCCTGCTCTTCATGGTGTGAACAGCCAGGCTCCTGCTCTTCATGCTGTGAACAGCCAGGCTCCTGCTCTTCATGGTGTGAACAGCCAGGCTCCTGCTCTTCATGGTGTGAACAGCCAGGCTCCTGCTCTTCATGGTGTGAACAGCCAGGCTCCTGCTCTTCATGGTGTGAACAGCCAGGCTCCTGCTCTTCATGGTGTGAACAGCCAGGCTCCTGCTCTTCATGGTGTGAACAGTCAGGCTCCTGCTCTACATGGTGTGAACAGCCAGGCTCCTGCTCTTCATGGTGTGAACAGCCAGGCTCCTGCTCTTCATGGTGTGAACAGCCAGGCTCCTGCTCTACATGGTGTGAACAGCCAGGCTCCTGCTCTTCATGGTGTGAACAGCCAGGCTCCTATACTCTTCATGGTGTGAACAGCCAGGCTCCTGCTCTTCATGGTGTGAACAGCCAGGCTCCTGCTCTTCATGGTGTGAACAGCCAGGCTCCTGCTCTACATGGTGTGAACAGCCAGGCCCCTGCTCTTCATGGTGTGAACAGCCAGGCTCCTATACTCTTCATGGTGTGAACAGCCAGGCTCCTATACTCTTCATGGTGTGAACAGCCAGGCTCCTATACTCTTCATGGTGTGAACAGCCAGGCTCCTGCACTACATGGTGTGAACAGCCAGGCTCCTGCACTACATGGTGTGAACAGCCAGGCTCCTGCACTACATGGTGTGAACAGCCAGGCTCCTGCTCTTCATGGTGTGAACAGCCAGGCTCCTTCATGCTCTTCATGGTGTGAACAGCCAGGCTCCTGCTCTTCATGGTGTGAACAGCCAGGCTCCTGCTCTACATGGTGTGAACAGCCAGGCTCCTGCTCTTCATGGTGTGAACAGCCAGGCTCCTGCTCTTCATGGTGTGAACAGCCAGGCTCCTGCTCTTCATGGTGTGAACAGCCAGGCTCCTGCTCTTCATGGTGTGAACAGCCAGGCTCCTGCTCTTCATGGTGTGAACAGCCAGGCTCCTGCTCTTCATGGTGTGAACAGCCAGGCTCCTGCTCTTCATGCTGTGAACAGCCAGGCTCCTGCTCTTCATGGTGTGAACAGTCAGGCTCCTGCTCTACATGGTGTGAACAGCCAGGCTCCTGCTCACTCCAGAGTTGATACTTCACAGCTCCGGCGTCCTGTGTGTCCCTGGCTTTAGTAGGACATCAGGATGGAGGGAGGTGGCGACGCTCTCATACTCTGTTTATTATTAGGGCGACCGGGTAGTGCAGCGGACTAAGCGTCATGCCTACCACCACAGAGACAGTGGGATCGAATCCAGCTGTGGTGCCTCCGGCTTGGCCGACCGTCCATACTAACACAGTGTCAGTGGGTGGGAAAGCCGGTGGGGTGGGCCCTTGTCGTTGTTTAACAGCAACTCCTACAGTTCCGTCGGGGCGCCTGCACAGCGAGGGAAGGATCTGTGAAAGGTAGTGTGACCTTCCACATGTTACACTCTCCCAGTGAGAGTCCGCGCTGCCAGGTGAAAAGAAGCGGTGGGCTGGGTACACTACACATGTGTCGGAGGAAGCATGTGATAGTCTCCGCCCTCCCGGACGCCTTTTGCTTTTTCCAAATCCAACTGTGCAAAAATGCTTCCGCATTCGTCACCGGAGGTACCGTAGTGGCGTGCGGTAATGCGCCTTTCATTTTCCTTCACGCAGCGCCCAGCGGCGGCGTGCTCGCTCAGGTGCGTGCGTGCGCCGGCGTGCTCGCGAGGTGCTCGCGCATGCGCATGAGATCCCGCCTTAACAATATATATAAGTCACCGCCCCAAATTCAGTATCCAGAAATAGCTCAATTGGCAAGACGCCATGGCTGTGGATCCTACAGCTAGTTGCTGGTGAGTTCGAATCCCGTCAAATATATTTTTTTTAACGTGATTTTTTTTTAACGTGTATTCTTTCGCCGGTTAAGGTTAGGCATGGTTAAGGTTAAGGTTAGGCATTGTTTCGGAGTTGGTTAAGGTTAGAACGGTTAAGTTTAGGCGCTGTTAAGGAGCTGGTTAAGGTTAGAGTTTGTCAAAGAGAATGGCAATATTCTTTCTATGGTTAAGGTTAGGCATGGTTAAGGTTAAGGTTAAGGTTAGGCATTGTTTCGGAGTTGGTTAAGGTTAGAACGGTTAAGTTTAGGCGCTGTTAAGGAGCTGGTTAAGGTTAGAGTTTGTCAAAGAGAATGGCAATAGACAGCCTATTTCCGCGCGACAGCTCCCAAAGCGGGCCTGAAAAGAAAGGCGCTTTACCGTAGTGGCGTGCGGTGACGAATGCTCCCGCATTTTTGCACTGTTGGATTTGGAAAAAGCCACACGCCTCCCGGACCGACGGTAGGGGGTAGAGTGCGCAACGACCAGGAAGGGGATTGGGAATTGGCCTAACGACTAACATTGGGAGGGGAGAAAAACGGAAAAAAGAAAGGTGGAAAGAGATTACAAAATATATATATATATATATGTTTATTATTAATAAAACACACGGTTTTCGGTCGGGCTGTGAAGATGAATTCAACGGCAGCAGCAGTGATAATGTGCACGTATAGCGCAACGCTTCACTCCGTGTGTTCTCTCCACGAGGAGAGGCGAGGGTGGGGCCCTCAGGACACACTGCAGGAAGGAACAAGCGTTTAGTAGTTGTCGGTCAAATGCTACTTTGTCGAGCCTGCGAGAAGCTTGGATTTATTATGGACGGCGTGGGAGGAGGCGCGAGAGACGGAGACGCGTGTCAGGTCAGGTTTCCCACTCAATAGAATAGAATAGAAATAGAATAGAAATACTTTTATTACACTGCATGCAAATTAAACATTTAGACAGAACAAGTCGTCACGGATAAGAATAACAAAACAAATTGCCTAAGAATGAATAGAATAAAATAAAATAAGAATTAAAACAGAATAAAATATACAGTAAATAAATACAGTAAAGATATACTGAAGTCTACAGTAGGTGTAATATTGCACAGTGCTGTTTCAAAAGTAAAAGTCCGGGAAGATGGTAGCTGTGGAGAGACGGGAAGAACTCTTTTATCTGTGGACCTGTGTGCTCTGTGTGTAGAGAGGCTCTCTGCGAAATCCATTTCTAATCATTCTGACAAAAGAAGTGCGGCACGCTCACAGCTTCCTGCCACCGCTGAGCAAGGTGTCAGAGTTCATCTTGATCACACGGGCTGCGGCCGACCTGCATGCGCACCTTTAAATGGTAGATGGTGCCTTTATATGTGGCGCTTTTTAACCAAAGCGCTTTACAATTTTGTTCCTCACAGATTCACCCATTTATTCACACATTCACACACCGACGGGCGGAGGCACTCTCACACACACGCACGCACGCACACACGCACGAGGCGAAACACTCGACAGTCTCTCTCCGAACTCTCTGAGTTGCAGCTGAGTTCCAGCAAAGTGCTGCTTTTAATCAATTAGACTAAAGACTCCGCAGACGGTCTAAATATGCACTCTGGGAACTCGAATCAATTACCCGGGAGATGCTGTGGCGGTGGAGTTGACTTTCATCATCATTACGTGAGACAGAGAGCAGGGTTCAGTAGTTGGCTGAAAGCCGAGCAGCAGTAGTTCCAGGCATATAATAACCGCCAGGGTTGACGAGGTTACTTGAACCCTTTCACTACCACACTACCAAAGGGTTAACCTTTTCACGACCACACTACAGAAGGTTAACCCTTTTACTACCACACTACATATTGGTTAACCCTTTCACTACCACACTAAAGAAGGTTAACCCTTTCACTACCACACTACAGAGGGTTAACCTTTCACTACCACACTACGTAGGGTTAACCTTTTCATACCACACTACATAGGGTTAACCCTTTCACTACCACACTACATACGGTTAACCCTTTCACTACCATACTACAGAAGGTTAACCCTTTCACTGCCACACGACAAAGGTTTAACCCTTTCACTACCACACTACAGCATGTTAACCATTTCACTACCACACTACATATTGGTTAACCCTTTCCCTACCACACTACAGACGGTTAACCGTCTGTAGTGTGGTAGTGAAAGGGTTAACCTTCTGTAGTGTGGTAGTGAAAGGGTTAAATAGCAGCCCAGTGCCCAGTGATCTATGGCCCTGCGCCATATTGGTTGGTGCAAACTGATTACTTCTAGGTTATTGGGGGATTTATTTTGGATTATTTATTATTTAGCTGCGACCAAACCAACCAACCAACTAACCAACCAACAGAGTTACCGATTGTCTAAAATGTCAAAACATTTCTACTGTCATTATGTAATGTGATTACTTCTTTGCCTCCAGAGTCTATCGACTATGACTTGAAACAGGTAATTTGTTCCACTGTCATCAACCACTGTTGAAGACGATATGTTCCCTAAGATGTTCCCTAATCCCATCTATGTTAAATGCCTGTGTTCCCTGAAAACATCAGAGTAAAATCTCAAGCACACAGTCGGCGTCGAAGCGCAAGTCGGTACGATGCACCAGAAATAATAAAAACACTACTCATCTTGCGGTCGCCAGTGATGTTTTCCACTCAATCACCATTTCAACATCTGCAGTCTGATTATAATGTTTCTTTTTTACTCCAGTAAATGTAACGGATTACAGTTAACAACGTTCTCCTACTGTACCCTTGTTATTCTCCAACCCCCCAAACACCACCTCTCTCTCCTCATCTGGGACTTATGAGAGATAAATGAAGACATTAGGGAGACAAAGAAAAAAAATACTGCACGAACCTCAAGGACGATGATCAATACACAGTGTCTTGTGTGACCTACTTAGAGTCAATTCCTATTAGGCAGGATGGATCAAGCAAATATGGGGATGAATAGATTTGGTATTCATCTGGATATCCTACGGTCACCCCTAAAAAGAAAATGCTAGATCCCTGTTAAATCCCTTTGTGTATTAGCGGGAAAGTCTCGGGACTTTAAGAACACGTGATGTTCATGTTGAGGAATTTCCATTGAAAGGTAATTTAAAGGAACACGCCAACATTTGTGGAAATTAGCTTATCGTCTTCTCCAGAGAAAGACAAGAAGATACATACCAGTTTCCTCTCTCTGCGTTCAGTAGAAAGCTATCTGGCTGCACGTTAGCCTAGCTTAGCACAATGAATGGAAGCGGACACCGCCGGTTAGCCTAGGCATTGTCCAACTAACACCTCTCCCGAAGGCTAACCGGCCATGTCCGCTTCCATTCATTGTGCTAAGCTAGGCTAACATGCAGCCAGATAGCTTTCTACTGAACGCACAGAGAGGAAACTGGTATGTTGGTGTGTTCTTTTAACACTGAGGACTAGCTAGGAGGCCAGTGGAAAATAAGGTCCTTGGCTCAGAAGTCACACTTTTCACAGCATGCTTGCTGCACTGTACTACTACTAGTGGTTCAGGAGGTAGAGCAGTCGCCTGGTAATCAGAACTTGTTCCCTGTTCGATTCCCGCTCCTCCCGGGCAGCGTGTGTCCAAGTGTCATTGAGAAAGACACTTAACCCCTAACTGCTCCCGATGAGCAGGTTGGCACCTTGCATGGTCGCCTCCGCTGTCGGTGTGTGAATGTGTGAGTAAATGGGTAAAATGTGAGGAACAAATTGTAAAGCGCTTTGGATAAAAGCTGTTATATAAATGCAGCCATTTACCATTTACTGTTGCTGTACTTCTGAGAGGAATGACATGTTGTGTGTCAGTGTAGGGGTTAGGGGTCAGTGTAGGGGTTAGAGTTCAGAGTTAGGGTGTGAGAGTGTATAACTCTGAAGAAGGGACTGTACTCGCACAGCGCAGCTGAAGAACGGATGCAAGACTTCTGTGTTTTGTCTGTTCAGAAATCCAGCTCCACGATGTTGGTTATGAATAGGAAGGAACTCCCTAGTCGAAGGTTTGTTTAATCCTGGGAAACTGGTTTATGTTGTATAATCACGGAACCCGTCAAGGCTACAGTAGTGTATCACAAGGTAACTGTTTTCATTTATATAAAAAGAAATACAACACAACAAGTTAACTAGCAGGGTGAATTGGACTGCGATGTTCCTAATTAAAAGTTAATTTATTCCCTGCCTGCAATCTGTTTCATTTCATGTTGAACTGCTGCAGTCAAACAATTAAAAGACAATTTCACATTGAAAGGTTGACATTTTCACATTACCCTGGCCAAGGAGAAGGTTATGTTATCAGTCCTGTCTGTGTGTCTCTGTCTGCAACATATCTCCACGCCAAGTAATGGCCAGATTGCCATAGAATTTGCTGTGCACATTCAGGTCAAATAAGCACATCTCAAGGAAGAAATCCTTTGATTTTGACTTTCCTCTAGCACCGCCAACTGGCCAAGCTGAGAGATATCCTGAAAAGTAACGGCCAGATTACCATAAAATGAGCTGTTAATGCTGACCTCTTCAGTTTGCCTCCCTACTACTACTTGTACTAGTACTACTACTGTAGTAGTCGTAGTAGTAGTAGTAGTAGTAGTAGTAGTAGTAGTAGTAGTAGTAGTAGTAGTAGTAGTAGTAGTAGTAGTAGTAGTAGTAGTAGTAGTAGTAGTAGTAGTAGTATTAGTAGCCTTAGTGACGGGTTGAAGTTGTGTACTTCTCAGGGGAGATTTAAAAAAGCTTAAAAAATAAAATAATTCAGGAGTACAGCGAGAGAGGTTTAAATCATGGAACCTATCACCAAAAGTAAATGTGTTCCTACCATAAACAGATTGAGCTTCGATGACTCAAATGTAGGGATGTCCGATATTATCGGCCGATATCGCCATTAAAATGTGATATCGGAAAATATCGGTATTGGTTTAAAAAAAAAAAAAAAAAAAATTACATTTCTATAACCTTTATTTACCCAGGCAAGCAAATAAGAACAAAGTCTGATTTTATTTATTGTCAAAAGTATGCATAATGTTGTGTTAATTCCACAACAAGAGATATGTAATGTTAATGACCTGAAATTATAAAACATTTTGGAGGGGGGGGGGAAACCCTGCATATATTGGTATCGGTTGATATCGGTTGATATCGGTATCGGAAATTAAGAGTTGGACAATATCGGTATATCGGTATCGGTAAAAAAGCCAATATCGAGCATCCCTACTCAAATGGTATAATCATTTTTAAATGTTAATGTTAATACAATTCTGGATGTACTGTAGCAATACCTATACCTTCGGTGTTGGTGTCTATCTAATTAACATTTAAGAAAACAGATAATAGGATAGAAACAGGCCTACTAAGCAACCAACTTGTTCCAAATAAGGGCGGATGGTGGGAGGATAAATCGCTGTTTCTTGTGGCTCAGTGAAATGCTTTGGGGTAATTTGTACTTGTAAGATTGATATTAAAATAAAGCAAGATAACCTAGAGCTTTTTGTTGAATTAGGAAAATGAAACCATCCTCTGAAAATATGAAGCCATCCACTGTCATAGGTTAATTGCTGTGTAGCACTGTGTGTGTGTGTGTGTGTGTGTGTGTGTGTGTGTGTGTGTGTGTGTGTGTGTGTGTGTGTGTGTGTGCGCGTGTGTGTGTGTGTGTGTCTGTGTGTGTGTGTGTGTGTGTGTGTGTGTGTGTGTGTGTGTGTAGGTGTGTGTGTGTGTGTGTATGTGTGTGTGTGTGTACTGTATGTGTGCGTGCAGATATAATTGTGTGTGTGTGTGTGTGTGTGTGTGTGTGTGTGTGTGTGTGTGTGTGTGTGTGTGTGTGTGGGTGTGTGTGTGTGTGTGTGTGTGTGTGTGTGTGTGTGTGTATGTGTGTGTGTGTATGTGTGCGTGCAGATATAATTGTGTGTGTATGGAGGATGAAAGCCCCTGAAGCTGCTTGTTGGTTTTGGGAACAGGTTCTGTGACGTCCCCAGTCTCCACTTGGCGTGGAGATAATATCTGATCCCAGGCCAGTACTCACAGTAGGTTATGGGTGGATGGGTTCAGGTTGGGCTGATCTGGGTCACACTGTGCTGGGTTTCATCGCTTCTCATTATCAACAACGAGACCAAGAGAAAGCTGTCTTTCCTTCCTCTTTCTCTCTCTCCTTGTCTCTTTTTCTCTCCTCCTCTGTCTCT
>NW_028170623.1:0-1000 GCF_963971535.1 Notolepis coatsorum | reverse complement strand
AGGTAAAAGTCCTCCGTTCAGAAAATCAGATTAGATCGGATTAGATTCAAATGTATTGTCATCATGCAGCACAAGTACAGTACAACGAAAATAAGTTTGGCGTCCAACCAGAGTGCAAATGTAACAGTAAAGTGCAACAGTAATATACAATGTACAGTTGATTAAACAGGGTATAACATAATATGAATTGGTACTACTGAGTAATAGTGCTAATCAGATGTATGTACAGAATTGTAGTGTTAATATGTACAGTGATTAGAGTAGGTGAGGGATATGTACAGATATGTACAGATATATATATATATATATATATATTAGAGCTGGGCCGTTAACGGCGTTAACGTGCTGCGTTAACGCTATACTAGTATTGCGCGATAATATAATTAACGCATTAATCTAAAAAAAAAAAAAAAAAAAAAAAAAAAACTTTATTTACCCAGGGTAGGTTCGCTGAGCACAGATGCTCTTTTTCAGGAACGCCCTGCTTCACATTCACACAGTTCCATTCACACCTGGGAGCTGCCCAGTACAACCACAGTTGACACCATTGGCCACTGAGCAACTCCACTGGAGCAGTTGATTCAAGCCATGTCACATAGTTCAAGTTTGAAATGCTTCTTTCTGTTTTGCTCCTGAGAGTGCTAGATACTGTACTGTACTGGTAATATTATTTATTTGTGTTAACTTCTGAATAAAACAACTTACACAAGTACATCTTATTGAACATTATTTTGATATTTCATTACCAATTATCATAGCAAAACAGCTTTTTCAAACAGTCTGTAATGCATTTTGGAAACGGGAGATGGGCTCATGGTGTAATGGGCCACCTGGCCTGAGAAACATAAGGAGGAAAGAAAAAGTAAGGACTTACTTCTGGTCATTATTTGGGTAGAACACACATATTTTGAATGCCTTCGGCAGTTTTTTTTAATTTTTTTTGAGCCATTTTAATCTAGATTAATCTAGATTAAATCCAGGATTGCAGATAGATTAATCT
>NW_028170624.1:7500-12700 GCF_963971535.1 Notolepis coatsorum | reverse complement strand
TTATGTCAAGGTTGGGATACCCTTAACAACTATACTGGGCCTGGAGTTTAAATCTGTGTACTTCCCTACATTACTTATAATTTATTATATTCTATTAATAGAAATGTACATGAATGAATGAATGAATGAATGAATGAATGAATGAATGAATGAATGAATGAATGAATGAATGAATGAATGAATGAATGAATGAATGAATGAATGAATGAATGAAAACTTTATTTAACAGATTGCAGAATGGGTACAATACAGTACGGCTCAATACACACAATTGTTAAGGGGATGCAGACCAGAGAAAGACTTTTGTCTTGTTTACATCAGGGTCCCCCATTTTCAATTCATAGTGACATTTATGACATACAGGACATCATGACATTTATGGCATAGTGACATACATGACATACAGGTATATAGTACTGTTACATTTGAGACATATACGATATGCAAATATACAGTACAGTTACCCATAGATCCTAACAGAGAATATATACATATGATGGGGTGGAGACTGTACATTAGGAGGGTGTGGGTGGGTGGGAGAAAAAATATACATACGTCATGTATTTTGATGATGATTTTGTATGTTTTATTTTGTCAGCCTGTATTTGAATAGGCATGTATAATCAGCCACAGAAATCAATCAAATATCAGGGGGTGGCTTAGTGCTTCTCAAAACCAAAGAAGAAGGAAACGATTGTCCATTTCCTAACTACTTCACTCTTCAATGGCTAAATCTAATAGTTGTTGATTTAGTTTATAAATGACAGTGAGTACTGACAATCATTTTACAGTTTATTCCATTTTTATTGGTCAATTCCGCGATTCCGTGAACGTGGATTTCATATGGCTCTAATCTCTATGGATGGGAACAATAACTTCATGATTTAGCCATTTTTTCAGACAGATTACTTGGGAGTTTGTTTGTGGGGGGATAAGCCGTTTATAAGTAGCCTAACTGTTGATTGTGTTGACGTAACGTTAGAAGATGTGTTTTCTTCCTTAAATTCGGTCCTCCTCTGTGTCCAACGTTAATCCACACACAGCCTCAGGCACCTGCATTCTGGCTAGCTAAGTTAGCTAACCTATGCAGTATGCTTACTGAACAGACCATGTGGGCCTTTTGGAACGTACTCCACTTATTAACCAGACTCCTCTGTCCACCGATGTCGTTCTGTAGACTGGTATTCTACTGGTATGCGTGCCATTAGCGTTAGCCACGCTTCTAGGCCTCTTTTCTTTTGGAAAGAATGATAATAAAAAAAAAAAATGTATTATTATTATTATTATTATTATTATTATTATTATTATTATTATTATTATTATTATTATTATTATTATTATTATTATTATTATTATTATTTTTTTTAATTTTTTTTTATTCGACTAAGAGGTTGGCAGTCGACTACGGCTCCTTTCGATCGATTAGTCGACTATTCGACTAATAGGGGTCAGCCCTAACTGAGTCATGCATTTTATTATTCATTTGTATACAAAATTGTGTGTTGTCAAAGCACTCTGGGCTGCTTTCTCTTGCATGAAAAGTGCTTTATAAATAAAGTTTATTATTATTATTATATTGCTCGGAAGGACATTTTAATAGAAGTCGTCACTTTCTTGCTGCACATTTTCATTTAAAAAGTTGCTCATGAAGTTATCCCTTACCTTAACCATAACCTTAACCTTAACCACTACCTACAAATAAAAGAATAAATGAATAATAAAACATCCATTTGGGCTGTGGGATCTAGACACTAGCTGAGAGGAAATAAACTTGGGTCAGAGCTGTTCCCTAGCAACGCAATTCCACTGCGTACGTGTAATTGCGTACGGTGTAATTGTACGGTGTGTACAGTGTGTGTATGGCATGTACGCGCTGCACAGAGGTTCTGCTGACCTTGCAGACACGGGCCACTCTGGAGTACACCACCTTCCCAGAAGCCCCCTCTGCTTCCTGGGCAGACTCGGTGAAGAACACGTACACCTTATCGTCCTCCGGGTTATCAGTCTCCGACAGCGACGCTACCCGCACAAACTGGGCATCTGGAGGAGGAGTGATGAAGGGAGGGAGAGAGACATGCAGATAGACAGACAGAGAGAGAGAGCGACAGAGAGAGAGAGCGAGAGAGAGAGAGAGAGAGAGGAGGGGGGGGGGTGCAATTTAGTTTACAAACCATCAACGATGTTGCCCGCACAAACAGAGTATCTCTGTGGTAGGAGGGGACGGTGGAGGGAGAGAGATAGACGGAGAGACAAACAGATAGACAGATAGAGAGAGAGAGAGAGAGAGAGAGAGAGGAGAGAGAGAGAGAGAGAGAGAGAGAGAGAGAGAGAGAGAGAGAGAGAGAGAGAGAGAGAGAGAGAGAGAGAGATGCAATTTGTATAAACCACCGGGGGACGTTGCCTGAACAAACTGAGCATCTGGAGAGAGAGAGAGAGAGAGAGAGAGAGATAGAGAGAGAGAGAGAGAGAGAGAAGAAAGAGAGAGAGAGAGAGAGAGAGAGAGAGAGAGAGAGAGAGAGAGAGAGAGAGGGGAGGGAAATAGAGAGAGAGAGAGACAGAGAAGAGAGAGAGAGAGAGAGAGAGAGATGAGAGAGAGAAGAGAGGAGAGAGAGAGAGAGAGAGAGAGAGAGAGAGAGAGAGAGAGAGAGGCAGGTAGAATTTAGTTTACAAAGAGGATAAAGAATCAACACAGTCCCGGCGCCATGGGCGGGCATTAGGGGGCCGGGCCCGCCCACTGAGTCTGCTGTGCCCACCCTGGTAAAAAAAAAAAAAAAAAAAAAAAACGTTTTTTTATTTATTTTTTCGATCAAAGTCAACTATCCAAATCCTTAGTCGGGGACAGCCCTAGTGGGCACTGATGTCAACAACAACACTACTGAAGCTAGCACGGCACTCTGTGATAATTCGTTTTCTACCCTCAAGAACATCTTTACAGAACATCGCCTTAGTATGCTTCATCGACGCAACTAAGGCCAATTTAATTCAGTTGGCATTTGAGAAGGACTTAACAAAAAGGTTCAGGAATGAGTGGAGGGGCAGTGTTTTAAGAAGATTTCACTTCTGTCCCCCAAACGCCGCTTGCCGCTCTACTTATGATGGTGAGTAGCCTGTGGAGGAATTTTGTTTGCTTTTTTATGCACCTTATTTTGTCAGTTCAGTTCAGTTTGTCAGTGAATTCAGAAGTGTTGAATAAATGGAGACTTTTCAAAGATATAGAATAGAATAGAATAGAAATGTATTATCCTGAGGGGAAATTTGACACTGCAAATCACTCAACATTAAACATTTAGACAGAACAAGTCACAAATAAGAATAACAAAACAAATGGCCTAAGAATAGAATAAAATGAAATAGAATAAAATATACAGTAAATAAATACAGTAAAAATATACTGAAGTCTACAGTAGGTGTAATATTGCACAGTGCTGTTTAAAAAGTAAGAGTCCAGGAAGATGGTAACTGTCACTCTGTGCTCAGTGATGCAGTGAGGCACAGTGATACATTATATAATCTGATGGCTGTCGGAATGAAGGACTTCCTGTGCCGTTCAGTGCTGCATTTAGGTAGTGTGAGCCTATAACATGCTCCTCCTGTCAGCCAAGTCTGTGTATAGTGGGGGGAGGGGTTTTACCTCCTCTCCGCCACCCTCGCTAGAGTCCAGCTCCACCCCAACCACGCTACTGGCCTTCTTGACCATCTTATCCAGCCTGTTTGTGTCCCCTGCTCTCAGTCCGCTGCCCCAGCAGGTCTGTTATATATATCCGTTCAGTCTGTTTTTGTATAAGTGAAAGTTCTTAAGATAGAGAGAAATTCGATTTTTCAATTGCCTCTCTGCTGTTTAGTTCAGCACTGTGGGCAGCGCCAAGCAAGCCACAGCGCCGCTGTCCCAGCTGAAACGTATAAAACCTGTGTTGAAAACCATTGTGCCCCCCCGAGAACATTTTATGCCCCCCCACTAATTTGTTTCTGCAGCCGGGTCTGAATCAACATAATTTCTTGTTGTTATCAGACTCAGACATCGACTCTGCTGCACAAACCAACCGACGTCTCCAGATGTTGATGTGAGAGACGGGTTGGAGGGGGTCGTTCAGTTTACGGTTTAAGGACAGACTAAAGAGAACGTTTGTTTGTTGAATATAATCTAAATGTATCAGTCTCTTTCTCTCATCACAGACATGTGATGAAGACATGTGATGAAGGCAACTCCTAAACCTCTGGACTCGGTTCTTAGGGTCCCTCCAGTATGTTCAGATCTTATAACTGGATGGCTCTTAAAGGAACAAATGGAAGCGGACATGTACATGTTCGCTTCCATTCATTGTTCTACGTGCAGCCAGATGGCTTTCTACTGAAGGCACAGAGAGGAAACTGGTATCTATCTTCTTGTCTCTCTCTGGAGAAGACGATAAGCTAATTTCCAAAAAAGTTTGCGTGTTCCTTTAAGGTCCCTCCAGTATGTTGTGATCGAGGGAAGTCCGCTTTCTCCTATGACGCCTCTAACTCTTGGAATGTCCTCCAACTCTCTCTGAAGTTGGAGGTTCTCCTTCCCTTGGAATGTTCAAGCGTATATGATTCCTGACCATCGAGTGTCTACCTGTAACTGTTTCAGCTGACTTTGATTTATTCTTTATTTATACAACAGGTAGGTCCGATCACGCATTGTGATTGGTCGAGAGCATTCTAAACCGCAAGTATATTCATGATACACGGTTTGACGGTTAAATCACCATGAATATACCACTGCACTGGCTTTAGAATGTTGTAGAAAGTTTCAACTGCCATTCATCAAACGGAAACTGTGTCAACATGACCTACTCCGCGGACAACGTTACCCGTTAACCATAAACAAGTGAATATATAAAGAGGACGGGTCTACTGTACATCTACCGGTATTCAGAAAAACAGCATTATTGACATGCCAATTGCCAATCCAACGAAGGACGAGCTGGACACGCTGGAGAATAGCCGCTATTAATCCTTCAACACCACCAAGTCGACGGCCTGGGCATTGAACTGGCCCAACGCCCGGAACTGTCCAAGGTGCTGATGACTTTTTCCGACTTTCGATAGCTTGTTGATAGCCTACTCCATTTGAAATTCCATAGCAACGAAACATCTTTAGGAAGTATTTTTCTACGCCAAGTTCACTGAAATCGGTATAAAATACCCTAGAATTGTCTGTATTCATTCTATATTTTCC
>NW_028170624.1:0-2500 GCF_963971535.1 Notolepis coatsorum | reverse complement strand
TCGTCACTTCCTTTATCACTTGTTGGCAGAGTGAATACTGTGAAAATGAACACATTACCGAAATGTCTGTATTTATTTCAAAATATTCCAACCTTCATTCCAAAGTCATTTTTCAAAGCCCTCGACAGGGCAATATCAGATTTCATCTGGAATAAACGCCCAGTCTGAATAAATAAAACGGCCCTCCAGAAGCCTAAATCGCAGGGAGGCTTTGCACTACCCAATTTCTTGGCCTACTATTGGGCTGCAAATATTCACAGTATTCTCTATTGGAGTCATTCCCATTACGGACTCTGTCAGTGGGTGCCGGCATGGGTGGACATGGAAAGGGCATCTTGTTCTAGAACATCTTTGCAATCCTTAGTTTGCTCTTCGCTCCCAGTCACAACCGCCCAGTACACCAACAACCCCTTAGTACAACACTCCCTCCGGATCTGGACCCAGTTCAGAAAACACTTTGGTCTCCACGCCATGTCACAATCCTCACCTGTCCACAAAAATGTCCTTTTCCCTCCCTCTATGGTGGATGAAGCCTTCAGCAACTGGTTTAAGAAAGTTTAACTTACCAAAAACAAATTTTTTCAGATATCTACAGATACGTGATTTAGTTAAGAACAAATGTTCTCAGTTCCCCCATATACCTCCAAAAACTGTGATCGACCGCATCTTGGAGGTGAAGGTTGCAATCAAAGGCTCAATATCTAAACTATAACATCATATCCCTATCCCTACCCTCTTCAGTACTGGCTATAAGACAAAACTGGGAGTCCGATCTAAATCATCAATTTACAGACAAAGAATGGGAAAATGCTCTTGCCCGAATACACTCTTCTTCAATATGTGCCCGCCATTCACTGATACAGTTCAAGCTCCTCCACCGTCTATATTGGTCAAAGACTAGACTTGCGAAGATAAACTCTGGCATGGATCCCACATGCGACCGGTGCCACCAAGCCCCTGGCTCACTTATCCATATGTTTTGGCATTGTCCAGCACTGGCCCCTTTCTGGACTTCCATTTTTTTTATCTTATTCAGATATATTTTTTGTGAATGTTGACCCATGCCCTCTTATTGCATTATTTGGGACGCTGCAATATCTATTGGGCAATCCAATGCCATGGCCTTTGCCTCACTCATTGCCAGACGCCTCATCCTAATCAACTGGAAGGCAGCCACTCCCCCTTCACATTTACACTGGATGAGGGATGTTATGTCTCTTATACATATAGAGAAAATCAGATTTACAACACAAGGCCACACAGATACCTTCCACAAAACATGGCAGCCGTTCCTATTTTATTTCAAAACCCATATGACTCCGTCCAAACTTTGGACCCCATGACCCCCCTCCTTCCCCCATTTACCTTCCTGACACTGCTAGCCCACGTATGGCTGGGGAGATGGCATTGTGGTGGTCTGCTAAGAGTGTTAAATTTACTTTCCATTTTATTTGTTTTACCATCTGGAAATTATGCTACTAAAATGGAGAGTATTAGTTATATTATATATTATTATTACTTTTTTTTTTTTAATATTTTTTCATGTTTTCTTTTAATTTTACTTAATTTCTTTTTGCGTAGTTTTGTCTGTCACAACTGTATTTATGTTTAATTATTTAAATTTTATTTTATGTTTATTTTTATTTTTATATGTATGTTTGTCGTCGCCCTCACTGGGTGGGATGGGGTGGGGTTAGGGGATAGGAATGGGGAAGGAAATGGAAGTTGTATAATTTTGATAACTGAAATGTATAAATCTGCATAAATTCTTCCAATAAAAAAAGATAAACCATAAATATTCCAATGTACAGTTTTGCTTGTACAGTTGTACAGTACTGTATTTGCAAATCTGGTATGTCATAAATGTATAGATGTAGCAGTACTGTCTATCTGTATGTCATGTATGATATATATGTCCTGATGAATTGAAAATGGGGGACCCTGATGTAAACAAGACGAAAGTCTTTCTCTGGTCTGCATCCCCTTAACAATTGTGTGTATTGAGCTGTACTGTATTGTACCCATTCTGCAATCTGTTAATAAAGTTTTCAATCAATCAATCCAACGCCTAACCTTAAGCCTAACCCTAACCTAACCCTAGTATGTGCTACTTACAAATGATGCTGTAAATTGTTAGAGGCCTCAGCATAATCCATCTGTTCTCCATACTGATTGATTGATTGATTGAAAACTTTATTAACAGATTGCAGAATGGGTACAGTACAGTACAGCTCAATACATACAATTGTTAAGGGGATGCAGACCAGAGAAAGACTTTCGTCTTGTTTACATCAGGGTCCCCCATTTTCAATTCATCCCAGCTCTGGCTAAACATCAAATAAACACAAAAATCAGGACATTTGGGGATCTGAACATAAATGTGTGTGCGTGTGTGCATGTGTGTGTGTGTGTGTGTGTGTGTGTGTGTGTGTGTGTGTGTGTGTGTGTGTGTGTGTGAATGTGCGTGCGTGCGTGCGTGTGTGTGTGCGTGTGTGTGTGT